>NC_056746.1:1111549230-1111581322 GCF_019279795.1 Protopterus annectens | reverse complement strand
TCATCTCTGTGTAGAGATTGGAATATGCACCAGCTGGTGTGTTGTACTGGTTGCCAAAAGGGTCAGCTCTTTCACACAACCTACTTTTGCCCCCCCCCGTTGCAGAGCGTGCTATTTGCATTACTGGGAGATTTGCCCTCTTCTGCTGTACTTGTAGGGTGCTGACATCATCTCTGTGTAGAGATTGGAATATGCACCAGCTGGTGTGTTGTACTGGTTGCCAAAAGGGTCAGCTCTTTCACACAACCTACTTTTGCCCCCCCCCCGTTGCAGAGCGTGCTATTTGCATTACTGGGAGATTTGCCCTCTTCTGCTGTACTTGTAGGGTGCTGACATCATCTCTGTGTAGAGATTGGAATATGCACCAGCTGGTGTGTTGTACTGGTTGCCAAAAGGGTCAGCTCTTTCACACAACCTACTTTTGCCCCCCCACCCCAACACCCCACACACTAGCAGGATTCAAACCATTATCTAACTATGCTATAACATTCAAGATGGACACATTAGCGGAGCGTGCTATTCACATTACTCGCAGTTTTCCTGTCTCCTGCTGTACATATAGGGTGCTGACATCATCAGTGTTTAGAAAGGGGAATGTGCATCCTGTAGTGTGTTTTCCCAGTTGCCATAATGGACATTTCCTTCACACTGAATTGCACACACACACACTAACCCCCCTCACCCAAACACACACACTTGCCATTTGCAGAATTCAAACCCCTACCTAACTATGTTATGACACTCAAGATGGATGCATAAGCGGAGCGTGCTATTCACATTACTAGGAGGTTTCCCTTCTCCTGCTGTACTTATAGGGTGCTGACATCATCAGTGTTTAGAAAGGGGAATGTGCATCCTGTAGTGTGTTTTCCCAGTTGCCAAAAGGGACATTTCTTTCACACAGAATTACACACTCACTAACCCCCATCACCCAAACACTTACAGTATTCAAACCCCTATCTAACTATGTTATGACACTCAAGATGGATGCATTAGCGGAGCGTGCTATTCACATTACTAGGAGGCTTTCCTTCTCCTGCTGTACTTATAGGGTGCTGATATCATCAGTGTTTAGAAAGGGGAATGTGCATCCTGTAGTGTGTTCTCCTAGTTACCAAAAGGGACATTTCTCTCCCACAGAATTGCACACACACCAACCACGCTCACCCACACAGCATTTCCAGGATTCAAACCCCTACTTAACTATATTATGACACTTGAGGTAGACGCATTAGCAGAGAGCACTATCCGAATTACTGGGCACCTTTTCTGCACCTGCAGTATTTATAGGGTGCTGACATCATTATTTCTACAGAGGTATGTACATCTAGTACTACCTGTCAGGTGGGGGATAGCATATATATGCATTTGCAGCCACCTACTTCAGGGTCAGATATGCATATCAGCACTGGCAGGTTATGTTCTATACCATGCTTCGTGACCACAGGACCTGTAACACACAACACAACCAGTTCGGACCACCCCTCCCACATCCAGGACATACACTTTGCTTCCCTGGGAACAGTGCCAAGATATGAAGGTGTTCACATACACCATTCCAGTTGTTAACGTCAGGTACAGGTATATTGTGTGTGGGAACTACTCAGGCCTCTACAACATTACCCTACAGCCACTACAATTTGTGAGTCCATGTGCTATGGCAGAACCACTCACTACAGCCACAAGGGGGAATACATATTGCACCTGACCATCTGCAACATGGGTACTCACTGGTCCACAGCAGAGGTAGACCACCATTGTTGATATCTGACCATACCCACCTTTCCCTGGACATCCATATTCCATCCCCGCCCCCAGGCAAGGTAGTCACTGCAAACAAAGTGTATTTATCAAAAGCAGACTTTACACTTGTGAAGACTGGGGTGGAAGACTTCAAAGGACCCATGCTGGGGGAGTATACAGGCCACTCTGCATAATCCTTGACAATTGCATTCTATGAGCATGTGGAAGGTTTGCATTGATCATGCTATCCCAAATATACTCATGACTCCTCCACAACAGGACACCTGTCAGGTGTACACCAGCCATATATGAGCTGTCCAACAGACAGAGTGAGCTAATACATTGCAGAGCAGTAGCACACAGAGGGAGGACATCTCTGAACAGTACTGGCATGACACTTCAATCCCTCATAATCATCACGACAAAGTGTTGGCAGTGAAATTGTCCAGACACTGCAGATAAGGCTCCGCTCAGTCTGTTATTGACACCCACTTACTGTTAGAGGTCCTCACCAACCCTCTTCCAGCACACACCAACAACATGGATGTGGCTTAGCAAATTCAACCCATGGGATCTCCACTGTGTCCCTGCTTGATGGAGGCACAGCACACTAGCCTCACATGGTGCCTTATGTGACCTACTTTACAGTGGCACAGTAGCCTACTGTACTGGGGAGGCAAACGCCAAGCACACTCTGGCTAAGCTGTCACTCCCTAGAGCAAACAGCCTAGTGTTGACCTCTACACCCATATGTTTAATTGTCAGATGCACAATATTTGTTGCTGATAGACTGTTTGCAGGTCTTTATTGCCATAGCATTCCCTGTTTCTATGAACAACTTGTGTATCTGTGGAAGATGTTTGAATATGAGAGGGATCCACTATATCACTTATGTCTCTGTAGTCATTTAACTGTGTGCACTGGGCAGATTGCTGTAATGTGTTTGGTTCCTGGAATAACACGTACAGATACCAGATATGTGTGGCCAACTGCTAAACTGAGATTTGGCCTATGTGTGTGAGCATGTCCAGTTCAGGCTTTCCATGGCATGTTGTCTGACATATGTCTCAATTATCAAAGTTTGCGAGCATGCCAAGTGTGAGCTTTCCATATGTTGAACTCTGCAGCCCACCACATTTGTGGATGAGTGTGAACTTCAACAATATCTCACGTTTATGGTTGTGTGTTGTGTGTCATGTTGTGTACTTACTGTCCAACTGCTTTGTGTCTGAACACAACAGGGATTATACTGTGCCTGCAGGGTTTGCATGGGATACTTTGCATGCAGTTGTCAACATCCTTTCAAACTGACCTAACACTGTAGTACCGTATAGTGTACTGGTTCAGTACTTTCACTGTGGTGGACAGTATCCTGGGCTTTAGTCCTATCACTGCTTTACATTTTAATAGTGAGCGAAACAGACTGGTTAGGGGCCAGTTGTGCACATCTGACCATGTTGCATTATGTTCAGATATGAACTACTTAAACCAGGCTTGTCCAACATTGGTAGTGTATTCCACAACATAGGTGTACATTGGCAAACACTAGCGATGTGCCCTAGGCCATTTCTAATGCTAGTCGGAGAGTGTGTTTGTCCTTCGACACACATTGTAACTGGAGTTTGCCATGACGTATGTCATGGTTAGTATACTGTGCCTCCGTCTACCCGTGACATAACAGTGATACCCAGGGTAAACCTACCATCTCCCATCCACTCATCAAGATTCCTCTTGAGGAGAGTCGATGAGTGACTCTCTGACTAACCTGTACTGGGAGTTTACTCAAGAGTGGGGGTGGCTTCTGTGTTATGGATCATTCAGTACAGCTTGTTCTATGTATGTCAGTGCTGGGGTTCAGGTCTCTCATGTGCATAGCTCACTGCCATTCAGATTGTACAAGGTGCAGCATGTTCACTGATTCCAGCTTGGACATGGCTTTATACATCAGGCACAGCTTGCCTCTGGGTGGGCAGTATGGCAGTGTGTGGAGCTGCAGTTTGTTTAATCAGGCAACACATGACATCTGTTCAAGCTCTTTGATACTCCTGGTGAGGTACTTTTGGGGACTTTCCAGTTGATGGAGGTGTCTGCTGAGGTACATCCCACAGGTGCTATTGTAGTCAATTGTAACGCTGATGAAGGATGACTGCAGAGCCACAATGACCTCCCCTGATCTAGATCTGACAACCTTCATGATTAGGTGGGTATATGGTATGTTTCTGTAACCACTACAGCCACATGCGTGTCCAATGCAGGACATCTATCAACTTGTGTCCCCAGGTCTCTTATTACGTTAAGTACTTAATGGGTTAACACCTATGTGGTAATTGGTGGGCACGTACTGTATATCCACAGGGGTTGACTATACACTTTTCTGCAATTAGCTTGCTAACATGGCTATGGCACCAGTTGTCTATTTCTATGTGGCCCTTTTGTGGGATGCTTGTGTCAGCTGGAGGGTCAGATATGGCGGCCAGTTTGTAGTCCTCTGCAAACTTGTTCAGTCACAGTCCTTCCATGTTGGCCTGTACCTATGGGACATATATACCAAATGAGGGAGGTCCCAGGACCAAGCCTGTGGGATGCCAGTTATATCTGGTTTGTAGTCTGACATGGCTGCAGCATTTCTGACCATGTCAGTTCTGTCCTTGGTCTGGTTTGCAACCCCTCTACTGACATAGGGGTTTATATTTAAGCTGGTGAGCTTATCTATAATGAACACATGGGGTATTGTATGGAAGCCTTTGCAAGGTCCAGCTATGCTGTGTGGACCACATTCCCCTCATCAAAGACCTTAATGACTGTTTCAAATGAGTCAAACATGTTTAAGGGACCAGTGTCAGTAGGTCTCCGATATCTTTATGTCTGCGGTACATGCTGATCCTTTCCATAGCTTTGCAGACCAAGCTTGTCAGGATTCTGGGGTGGTAGTTTGCAGTATCCATTCAGGCAACACCTTTGCTGAGAAGGACCACTGTTGTTGTACACTGCTCTTTGGGTAAATATCCTGTGGTAAGGCTGACATTGAGCAGTAGTGTTATTTGGCATTCCATTCTTCTTGGAGTCCATGTTGGACTCAGCCCAGGACACCATCTCATACCATTGATGCTGTGTGTTTTGCTTTGTAGATGCTGGCTGTTACCTCAGCATCTGCAATGTCAGGGGGCCAGCACTCTGCTGGGATAGATATTTTGCATTTGGGGGGGGGGGTTGCACTGCACCTGTCAGGTTGGATGTTGGCAATATGTGTGTGTGTTTGGTATGTTGTTTGTAATATTTGAGTGATTCAGAGCATATATGTGAATTCCCAACAAGGTTCCTACCATCAGTTAAGAAAGCCTTGTGATTATCCTTAGTGTCCTGTACAATTTGTATCTTCATAGGTTCATAGGTTCATACTAGGCTATCCACCCTAGGGCATTTATAAGCCTAGCCAGAGTGTGTGTGTGGCTTTCGCCACCCCTTGCTATGTAAATATTATGGCCATTTATGATTTACTTTACTGTACCTCTGTCTGGACGTGACACAGTGAAGACCCCCCAGTGTACATCTACGATCATCCATCCACTTGGCAAGATTCCTGTTGAAGAGAGTCAGTGAGGGGCTCTGCCTAACATGGAGTGGGATTCTGTTACAGGGTATAGGGAGCCTCTGGGTTATGTATCTGTCCCTCCTGCACATCCTATTTCATTATGTGTTGAGGTTGACATCTCTCACTCTCACAGCTCCGATGGATTTGGGTTTTCTGGGGTGGAGCATGTCCATTACTCCTGTGTTGGACATGGCCTTGTACAACAGGCATACAACACCTCTGTGTAGGCAGTATGTGACTGCATTCTGCTGGGGTGCCTACAGCCAGGCAGCATATGACATATATTTGAGACCCTTTATCCTCTTGGTGAGGTACCTTTGAGGTCTTTCTAACTGCTGCAGGTGTCGGGTAAGGTACATCCCAAATGAGGCATTGTACTAGATTATGGGTCCTATAAGAGAACAGTATAGGGGCCCCAATGACCTCTGTTGACGTAGATGTGAATCCTTTCATGATACGGTGTCCAATATAGACAGTCTTCCTAGCCACTTTGGCAATGTGAGCGTCACATAACAGGTTACTGTCCACTTGTGTCCCTAGTTCCCTGATTACTCCTTCCATACATAATGGATTACCACCTATGTGGTAATTTGTGAGTACCTTGTTTGGTATTTTGTGAGACATTCATACTGTCCAGTGTCTTCAGGACAGCTGGGTGGAGTTCCTGTGTGTGAGAGTGTGGTCTGTAGCATGCTACAGACTGTACAGCAGTTTTGCCTACGGTTAGTTGCACATGGGTGGTCTCCAATGCTTCGTGCATTGTCAGTTACCTGGATGTGTGGGTGTCTGTGCTGAATATGGATACTCCCCCTCCTTTTATGTTTTGGTCCAGGTTTTGGGGCCATAAGGCATGATATGAGGTATAACCTGGTAGTTCTGGTGTGCTGACAGGAGACTTGCTGCAGGTTTCTCTCACTGCACAGACATCAATGTTCTCCATACTGGGGAGGGCCTCAGGAGCATGCATATTGAGGTTTACATGTTTGGCATTGGTCAGCATTGCCCTTATGTTTCTTTCCACTTATGTTTTCTAGGGTGGTGGGTTAGTCTTTTCAGCCTTGCCTACGAAAGGCTCTATGGAGGTGGCAAGAGCCTTATCCAATATCCAGATGCCCAGGGGTAACAGGTGTAAGCCATCCTTGGAACAGCAGCATGGCTTGTCAAGCATGACATCCCAAGCAGACAGACATTGGATCCCCTTGGAATGACACCAGTAATTGTGCCACTTGTTAAAGCTGATCATTCTGTGTTTGTACTGTGGCATCATTCTTGGTAAGGGTAGGATGCTGCGCATGGTAAGTGTCATACCGGCCTGGACTACATAATCAGAGAGCTCATCTATGTCTCTTTTCATGTAGTCCAGGGAGGTACATCTCAGGTCATTCATGCCAGCATGGACAATGCCTGCATCATATTTCTACTTGCTTTGGGGTGACCTGCATACTTCTGTTATGTGGCGTATTGCAACAGGCAGCTTACTGTACCCTTTCCTTGTTCAGTCTGGTGAGCGGGACAGCAGTGTGTCTGACTATGGAGTCACCTATTACAACTGTATCAGGCATGTTGTTTCTCCTTCTGGCCTGTGACTGTTTGGCACACCAGCTTTGTGTACTATGTGTTGCATGTGCTATGTTTGGAGGTAGTGGTTGCTTGGGTGTCTGCTTTGGAGGCCTCTGTTGATGTGGTGTGTTTGTAATTAGGGCCTCCGGGAATGTTTTTCTGTGTTTATGTCTTTGGTTTGCAGTTGTGATAGGTCTATGTGAGACTGGGTTTGTGGTGTGTGTGGTTACCTTCTCCTCCTGACTAGTTTAGACAGTACTGAGTTGAGAGAGCTCAGCCTCCAGTTTGGAGACGTGGTTGCATCTCTCACATATATTTGTATTTCTTGGGGGGAGGTGAGGGTTGTCTGTGTACTTGGGGCAGGTGTAACATTGCCTCAAGATTCACAGATTCAACTTGTTGTAGCTGGCCTTAGTGGATTGTATGTGTGGACATATTTTATTGCCATACTACTGATCAGTGATCACTTCCCTTTTTAAGTTTGCTCTATCATGTAGTAGCTTCCTCATTCTCTTGCATGGTTTGGTAATGGCTGGAGTCCACCATGCCAGATGCCTGCGTGTATGGCATTGTGTCTTGGTTTTATTTGGAATTGCATAATCCAAGCATTCCTGGCAGTGTTCATGGAATGCCTGTATAACAGGTTCTGAGGTGTGGCCCATATGTTGCACCTGCACAGGGCCTTTAATGGAATCCACATCAGTTTGGAGGAGTGCAACTTTTGCTTTACACATGTTTTTCACTGTGATTTTCCGGCCAGGGACTGTGGTCAGGATTTGTATATCCGGTGTGATTACTCTATGGTCTGGTCTTACCAGTGAGGGATACACTTGCCATCCAGTACCCACGTTGCTGATTATCACATCCAGTATGCTTACCCCTCTTGTGGGAGTGGTACGTTGTTCCTGGGCATTTTGGTTTATGGATTCTTGGAACTTTTGTCCTACAGTGTTGGAGCTAGTATAATGCTCCTACTCTATGTTTGGGTATTTTCAGTCACCCAATATAATGTGGTTTGGAGGGCTTGATATATTCATGTATTCCAACGTAGGCCAAGTGCAGTTCCTGGTGTTAGGATGGTAGTCTGTAGCAGGCTATAAACTAGGAAGCAGTTTTAGCCACTGTTACTTGACCATGGCTAGTCCATGCTGCTTCTTGTTGTGGTACCAACATGGGGGTGTGGTTATCCTTGACAATTATTGCTAGTCACCCTCTTTTTGTAGCTTGTTCCATGTTTTGAGGCTGTATAGCACAGTATGAGATGTAACCTGGTAGTGTTAGGGTGCTGTTGTGAGCCTTGACCCAGTTTTCTGTTACAGGACTGATATCAACATTCTCCATACTGGGGGAGTTTAGACTGCATACATCTTCCTGTTTAGACTTCTGGCATTGGGTAGCATTACATCTAGGTTCTTATCCCTTGTGATACCTATGGTGGTGGGTTTGTGTTTTGAGCCTTACTTATTCAAGGCACGCTGTGGGTAACAACAGCCTTTGCCAGTATCCATAAGGCCTGGACTGATAGGTGCATGCCACCCCTAGCAGGTGGAGCATCATGTCATGCTCAGCATATCATCCCAGGCTGGCACACATTGGATCCCCTTTGACTAACTGCAATACTTTAGCCAATTATTGCAATTGATCATCTCATCATCATATTGTGGCATCATGCTTGGTGAGGGAAGGATGTTAGTCATGGTCATCAAGTTTGCATATACTACATGGTGTTACATTGCTTAACACATGGCATTCATGCCTCAGGTGTTGCTGCAGGGCTGCCTCTGTCAGATGCACATACTACACTCCCTGTACATGTTTGAGAGCAGGTTATGTCATTTTAGGCATCCCTGTTATTATATGAGTGAGTCAGAGAGGGGTATCATTCCCAGGGTTCCTACTGAGCCAGTGTATGTGCTATGCGTTGCCTCTTTGCCAAGGCCAGGGCATACTGGGCATGCCTCCTTCCACCTACTGGGGCAGGCTCAGCTTGTTCCTCCTCCGAGTCACGCTCTACCTGTGACGGCCTTGGCAATGGTGGGGGACTGTTTGGCCCGGCCCTATGCTGGTCCTGCTGCAGCTTTTTCCACAAGATCATATTATGCAGCATAGCACATACCATGACAATTTGGGTGCATGTAGTTGGTGAGTACTGCAAGGCTCCACCAGATGTGTCCAGACACCATGACTCGAGCAGCCCAAACACACGCTCTATTACATTACGTGTTTGTGCATGTGCCTCATTATGGCATTCCTGCTCAGGTGTGTGTGCGTTTCTGATGGGTTTCATCAGCCACGGCTCCAGTGCATAACCTGCATCCCCCACTAGGTGTCCATGTGGGATGTCCCCATTGGCAAATGTCTGATACAGCTGCGTCAAATGCCAGATATGGGAATCATGGTAGCTCCCACGGCAGCCAGCACACACATTCATTATTATGCCCTGGGCATCACACATGACCTGGCAGTTGATGGAGGGGAAGCCCTTGCAGTTAATGTAGGCCCTACCCCGCTCACCGGCTGGTGCTTTGATGCATATGTGCGTGCAGTCTATTGCACCCACTACCTCAGGGTATTCCGCTATTTGCTGGAAGAGACGCATATTGCTGGCCAATACCTCACGGGCATTGGGGAAATATACATGATCACTGACATGTGCTGACATGGCATCCAGGAACTGGTGCAGTACCCTGGAAGCTGATGCCTGTGATATCCCCATCATATCACCAGTTGGTCTCTGGAAGGTACCTGTTGCTAGTATTCTTAGGCCAACACATACCTTGGTTTTCCCTGGGATGGGTTCCCCTCTGTTGGTTCTGTGTGTGAGGCGTGGCCTGCACAGCTGCAGGAGGTCTCTGTCCACTCTATAGTGCTCCACTATCTCCAGCTCATTTAACCCATGGTAGGTGACCCTGGGCCTGTACACTCTTTTCCGTCTCCTCACAGTGGGTTGTCTGGCACCATTTGCATTGTCACCACCCTCAGCAAGTAGCCTATGTCTCCTTATGACAGCTGTGGCAGCCCCTAGCATTTCTGCTCTGAGTTCAGCTTTTTCAGTTTTCACTTCTAATAGCTTACTCCTGTCTTGCAGTGTCTCTTGAGAGAAACATCCTGCACTGCTTTTTGAAGAGTTTTAAGTGCTTGGCTGGGCTACTATTCTGCCTGTGTAATTGCCTGCTTCTAATTGTTTTCACCTGCTAGCTCCAGCAGTATTCCCTGCTAGCTTCCTACTAATTCTGTTGCTTCCTGTTTCCTTTCTGTTTCCTCAGGGGGGAGCAACGCGCATACCAGCAGAAACATGCTCACAGTGGCTTACAAGCATGCACACATGCTTACACGGTTTAGAATCTTCTTATTCGGGTTAAAACACATGCTCACCAGCTCAAACAGTCTTACAAGTCTGACAACAGGCTCCCACATGCTCAGTCTGCCTTACACATGCGCACACTGCCCTACTCGCGCCGCATGGCGCGCACACGTGCGCATGCACGCCCAGCAAGAAACTTTGGTGTAAGCAACAGTGTACACCTTCCATTTCTTGACTTTCCAATGCTTATCTTGTGGCACTCCTCTTTCCATGATATGTGTCTGACATCTGTCATGTAACACTGACCTCCAATGGACTGCATTTCTTTCTGCCATTCCCCCCTGTGATGTCCTCCTACTCTACTCCTTCCCCTTATGTATCTCTTACACTACTCAAAACGTGCTCATTTGCTATGTGACAGTGGAATTCAGTATCCTAACACTCATTTACATCAGATTGCCTACTAATGCTTAGTTACATGTCTTAGACTCAGCTTCTCCCCTTTGCAACCACTAAACGGTGGCCATGTTGTTTTTGGTCTGCTGGTACCTCCATTGTAAATCCATGTATTGCATAAAACCCACATTTGTGGGTTTACAACTTTCATTTTTATGTTTTATATAGTGCAGCCCATTTGCGCGGGACTGAGCTGCGCTTAAACACCGGTGATCGCCGAAAAAAAAATGTATTTCTTCTATTTGCATCGGGGTACCTTGCCAATGGCCACATATTTGGCCATTGGCATGCTGCCTGACACATATGCACCCTTTATTTGGAGCCGACATGGCTCCATTGTGTTATTTGCAGAAACGTACTCAGTTGTCAACTGAGTACATTTCTGCAGCTAAATCAGCTCTTACACGGGCTGCTTTGGGCTTCCTGGATCGCTAATCTACCTCATTTGCATGCCTTTCGGCTGCAAGTGAGGTGATTAGCATATCCACGCTCACTCCATGTAAGAGACGTTTTAGCTGGTCTCTTACATGGAATTTTGGGCTGTTCCAGGATCGCGAGGGGTGAATGGAGTCTTACACTACTCTTAGACTCCGTGCAAGCCTTCGTGAATCCTGCCCAAAATGTATTAAGAGATCTCACCTTTAGTCATCTCTCCATGTTTGCTTGGCAAAGGATAAATGTTTTCTGTGCAGAAATGTGTGCCAATATCTTCTGTACTTTATGGTTTTCTAATGTCTTTAAGTTTCGGTGATGTGAAATGTTTTACACCCTAACTTTACACACAAAGAAAGAGTACCTCTAAATGGACATATGCACAAGTGCTCATATACACTATTAAGAGGATGTGCAACCAAAAACAGTTGATGATAAAATCTGTCATGTTTAATCTATATGAAAGACATAACAGAGTTTAATATTATTAGTATTTGTAGTGGTATTAGTAGCAGCAAGATAATGGGAATGTTTCTTTTATTTCTGAAATGCTTCTGAGCACATTGTCAATGCTGTCACATTCCCAACCTCCATAATCTCCCCTGTTAGTTATGTCCATTGATTGTTTAATATTACAGTTTATTTTCCTGTTGTCTTCACTTCAAACTATCAGGCCTTATTTTCCAACTGTTTAACATTAGTTTGTTTTCTGTAATGCACTTGTGTTGTACTATGGAGTTAGTACAGCTTTATATATATTCCATCCCAGACTCTGTCTGTAACAGAGCAACTGCAGTCATGATTGAAAACATTTATTGTTCAACTGTATGGATACGAATATCTGTACTGGGATATTCTGAGTGCACAGGAGAGTGTGGTAAAGCTGGATATAGCATTAGGAAGGACATTTTCTGCAGAATGGGGTTAATAGGGGAGAAAGAGCAAAGGGAGTAAAAATAACAGGGACAGAGTAGTTGAAGGTAAAGTGGGTGCGAGAGGAAAGGAAATACAAATGTCAGTGAATTCAGATGGAATGGAGTTATTTAGAGAGAACAGTTTAAGTGAGTGGAATGATTGCAAAGGTAAGAGAAAGGAAGACAGCAGCAAGATGTTAGGACATAGCAGAATGAAGCATTGCAGGGAGGCTTGAAGAAGGAAGAAACAAGTCAAAAAGGAGATGAAAGCATGGCGAGACAAAAGACAGCTTACAGCAGACAGGGATAGTGATTCATGGAAGAGCATGGGCCACGAGAGTGATTGCATTTTAGGGAAAAAGAGCAATTCATTGGCAATTTAATGCAGAGGACTAAGCCTATAAGTTTATAACAAGTTTTATTCTATTGTTCTGGCTTTGATTAAGTCAATGTCATCCACCATTTGCATGCCTATGATTAATTCACTTAGACAGCATTCCTAAGTCACACCTGTGTAACAAATAATTTAAAGAATCCGCATGACGCAAGGATTATGTGGGAGTGGCAAATACCATTACTGAGGTGGGGAGGGTGCTAGATAATATTAAAAAAGTGGAAAATGATGTTTATAGTAGCAAAATTACTGCAGATTTCCCAAAAAAGTGGTATTAGTGGGTAATGATTTTATTCATGGAAAACATGGAGAGAGATTAAGGGTAAATGTAGGAGTTTAATGCACCAACATTAAATAAGATATGGGTGGTGAGAGACACAGTGGTACTACAAGGAAGGGATGAGAGACAATACACTTACTGAGACATGTAAGTACTGATACTTTGTCAAAGGCAGCCACAGAAGGAGCATTTACAAGGATTAAAGTTCTTGAGGAAGGACCGGTGTAAGGTGTTAATTAAGGGGTGGTAACTTTAAATAGAGTTGGAAAATGGTGGGGACAGAGAGGTGATAAAGTAAAAGTTATTTATCGGTAGGCATATGAATGTTGCAGTATAAGGGAATAAGGGTGTGAGAGTGGGAAGGTGTAAGTAAGAGAAATGTGGCGTAGGTTAGAAAGTAATGTACAATGCAAGAAGTCTGGGAAAAGAAGTGAGGGAATTATATGCAGATTACTGGGTTGGGCTGACAAAGAACGAGCAACAGAATCCTGGGGAAATGTGGTGAGAGGCTGGTACATGTAAGTGCTGGAGTTTATGTTTTCTGATATGATAGAATGTGCAAGAATGGGGAGCTTGGAGTATGAGAAGTGCACTTAAAGTATAATATGGATAATTAGCGAGATGGGGAAGTGGGAAAAGGGGGTGTAATTGATGTTAGCTATCTAGTAGTCAGATTGGAGGGTATGAGAGAAAGAGGTTACAGAGGGATGGATACTATTTACAGACCATCAAATGTTAATGTACTTGATGATGCATTGATTAAAGGAAGAATATGTAAACATAAATAAGAAAAGAGTGTGGCCATATTTAGTAATTTCATTTTTCATATCCTGAATGGAATGACCCTATGTTAAGGGTGGCAGAGGAAAACACTTCAGTTATGATAATTCAACCTAAGGTTTTAATACTTCCAGTTCAAAAGCAAAGTAGGAAGGATAGCTCTTTATATAACAGAGCAGATAGGACTTTTGGAGATGAAAGTGCCTCTGAACAACGTTGATCACACTACAGGCTTATACATAATTACGGCAGTTCTAAAAGGAGGGGAAACATTGCTTTGGGTTTTGGGTTGTTTCCTATTTGTTATCAAAAATATTAAAATGCACATATTTTGTTTATATTTACTTTGAACAATATTATGTTGTTTCATGAATTCATAAGTTTCTGTGTTATTTAAGGTAATGTTAAAAATAAAAAATATCAGAGTTTCATTTTTTCCTGGATCTGGAGTGCAGTGTGAAAACAGAACAGATTTACTTAGTGTAATGTGATGTTTCATTTAATATACATAGTTTACTGCACTGCTTATGGGAAAATTGAATATTAGGACAGGTGTCATTTATTCCTCTGTGGTTTATGCCACTGTGCCTGACACTCATCAGTTCATTTTTTTCCAGCTGTGAACTACAATGGAAATATAAGGATAGATGTAAACTATAGGATAGCTCTTCTCATATTGTTTAGCTTTTTTACACTCTTTGCCTCCACTACTTGTTGATCATCAATTGTCTCGTGGCCCATAAGCCAGTTTGTTGCCCATCACCAGGGAGAGGTTTGACACGGAGGAGGAACTGTGTTTCAGGTAGCCATCGGTGTGCTTTCAGGGTTTCCACTTAAGCAAAGCCAAAGGAGGACATGAAATGTGCTCTCCCACTGATTAATTTCATTTTTCAGTCAAGTCTTTTTTTACCATAGATGAAGTATGTATCTACATAATATTTGGCAATTATGCCTTTGTATTTCGTTTAACATCAAATCAGTAATAAATGAGAACTTTGAACTGTTTAACTAAGTGTTAAAGGATTTGTAAAGTCTATGCTTGACTTTTGTTAGCTACAAACAGTCATGGAAAGTTTCCCTGTTTCCAGTACCAATAATGTCTAATAACTTACTTTAGAAAAGAGATGTGATTTTTTGCACTGCTCTTATATGCTTCCATGCTCATTTACTTACTAGCTCGTGGTTCTTAGCTTTCTTGGCTGATATGATAAGTTGGGTAAGAATGGACAATAAGTCAGTGTTCGTGAACAGACTGATACAGTTCCAAATCCTTCTCTAGCGTAACTTTTTCATACTTGCACATGCTACCTGAAATATAAGGTGCCACTGAATGCTGATGAGGGTCACTGTAGCCTTCAGTACAAAGAAGCTCTTAAGTGTGGATACAGGGAATATATATATTAACTGTAAAATGATGGTAAATCACAGTCTTCCCCCTTTTCTGAATCAGACCACTCTTGTAGTCGGTACATATAATGATTGGCTAGCAGAGTGCTGAGCCCCATATTGGGTTTGCCTCCCTGTAAAAATGCTTAAAATGAATGTCAGCAAGAAGCAGAACTGACTGTTATTTCATGGTCTTCAGTTTAATTTTAGAAGTGTTGGGACTGCAGTATCAGGCCTTACATATCTGACAGGGACCCTGAAGTGAACATAGCCATGCATTCTTCCTGACTAATCACACTTCACAATGTATGACTGTGGCTATCTAGCTACTAGTAACTCTTACTCCTGAATTATATTATATACAACAGCTGGTGCGGGGGATTTTCTTACCCAGGTTTCTACAAAGGGAGAAATGCATTGGTAGTGTGTCTCATTCACAGAGTTCAGCTAAGAGAGGAATCCTATTCAACATTCAAAAAAGAGTCTTTGGGTATAGTTTGGGCTATACAAAAGATTACCACCTACATGGATGGTAGAAAATTCACTGCATTTACAAATCACAAGCCTTTTGGCTTTACAGGCACAGTGGTTAAAATACTGAGATACACAGATGGAGCTTTGATTACAGTTCTGCAACATTACAATCCAGGATAGGAATGGTACTAGTAATACAAATGCAGGCAGTGTGTCAAGACAAGTGACTTGACAGTGTTCCAAAGGGATGCACAAACCACCTAAATAATTCAATGTGGAAGTGGAGGCAAGAAAAGGAAGAAGGGTGTAAGACTTTCAAAAACAGGGGGTCATTAAGTTACTTTTAAGACAGGCAAACAATTTTAAACAAGTGCAAAAATGAGGGCTGAAAGAGGGACTCATGGAAACCAATTCATTTGAGATTGAAGGACAGAATTGGGTAAATAAATGAAGACTTTTTATATGGAAAGAGCAACCCCATCACCATGCAGAGCAGTTTTGTCTCTTACTGACTCAACTAAAATAACGAAATCTGAGATAAAGAACCCTTGAGACAGCTGCCCGTGTGACCTTTCAGTTTTGAACAAATAAGCTGTGAAGAATCAGTCAACAACAGATTATATGGCACCATTGAGACTGGTCTATTGAAGAAGCAAATAAGTAAAATGGAAAGAATGAAAGTTGGAAAGGTGATGGGAGCAAAGTGACTCCATGATATTTAAAAACGTGAGAACAGTGATAGTATCCATATTTACAGGCATCTTTCATAAATCCTTAGAAATGCATAAAGTGTATAAGGAGGCTGGTGTAGTATCTATATATATATATATATATATATATATATATATATATATATATATGTATGTATATATATGGATTTACTTCATAACACTGAAACTTCAAAATACTGAAAATGACAAAACTTCATAATACTGAAGACCAAAATACTGAAAGCTCAAAATACTGAATACTCAAAATACTGAAAATACATATTATGCATAAACTCAGCTTAAACAACATAAATCATAACAATTTCTACCAAATATATGTGCAATCTTGGAGTTGATATATTTAATTAGCAGGGGGTGTGGGGGGTGCAGGGGGGTTTGCCCCCCTGCATATATTTGGTAGAAATTGTTATGATTTATGTTGTTTAAGCTGAGTTTACGCATAATATGTGTTTTCAGTATTTTGAGTTTCAGTATTTTGAGTATTCAGTATTTTGAGCTTTCAGTATTTTGGTTTCAGTGTTTTGAGTTTCAGTATTTTGATATTTCAATGTTATGAAGTGAATCCATATATATATATATATATATATATATATGTATATATATATATATATATATATATATATACATATATGGGTTTTCTGCTTTACATCGAAAATACACTTCTTCAGAATAAAGCAGTAGACTCTACACTTCAGTGAAAGTCCACTTAAACAAAAGTGCACTTTCGCTGGTCTAGTTCCGAGGTAACACACAAAAAACCCCCACTAAAACATGTTTTTGCAAGGGGGGGGCAAGCTCCCCTGCACCCCCTACTTAGATATACCAACTCCGAGATCGCACTGCAGCTTTTAAATTAGGGAATATTCCCATTCCTCGTTGTAGTGTGACTGCCAAAGTCAATGGTCAAAGCTTCAGTACTTCAAACAAGTGGACTCGGTGAAGTGGGGTTCGAAGTAGTGAAACTTCAAACATATTGACGGATCCCATATATATATATATATATATATATATATATATATATATATATATATAAAATAAATAATACCACAGTAAGTTAAATGACTATGGAGAGCTTATTTATGGGACAGATGATACCGAACACTTTAATATGGCAGACAGATGGTGACAAAGGGCATTAGATACAATAAGTATTCTATATTTATAAAAAGAATTTCTGCTTCATATACTGATAGAATTATTTAACCCTCTGTGGAAGCATTGGATGAGTAATAGGAAATGGGTATAATCTATTTTGATTTCCAGTTAGGTGTCTATACGTGAGTAATCTTTATAAGCTAGAAATTGATTGTATAAATCTAAGGTGTCGCTCTCCTACTTTGGACACAATAGAAGAGTCTTCGTAGGTTCTGTTTAAGCAACTTTATTTTATACAAACACATCATGATAGAAGTTTACTGACTTTAACTTAAGTAACTTCTATACAAACTAACTGGTATTATCATATATGCTTACTCTCTGGCTGTACTCTCAAAATGGCACTAGAAATGGCACGTGCTTGACATTTATATGTGCACGCTCAGTCTTTGATGTACTTCTTAAAGACACAGCACACAGCACGTGCACTCTGATCTACATAAGATAAACTAAATGCTCACTCACTTTGGCAAGACTGACAGTGAAAGCCAGAGAAATGTGCTCAGAGTAGAGACAGGCACAAATAAAACTTCTTTTGGGCTGGGTGGAGTGGCCATTGTTATCAAATTAAGTGAATGATAACCCACTGTGATGATAAGATACTCAAACATTAAATACATTTTTCTATTGAGGGTTTGCATCCCAACCAACCAAATATTCAATGTAATCAACTATGACATCATCCTAGAGAAATACACCTTTTGTAGCAATCACAGTTCTATCTCATTTTGGTAAACTATAGAACATCTAATCCATTATTTGGCAATTCAGGCTTCATGAAATGCTTGAGAGACTGAATTCTTCTAACTATGACAATTCCTCACATAGATCTGTTCTGAGATTATTTCAATACTTTTCACTCATTGATAATTTACATTGTGAAGACTTATTTTGTCATAAAAAACTTATTTATAATTTATATTAAAATTTGAAAATAATTGACAGATAAGACATTTACTTGTTTCTTCTGAAACATTTATAGAAAATATCTACTTGAATTAAATGAAAACTGGTTACAGTTATATTCATTAGCATCTTTGTAACCTAAAGTATTAGGAATTCCTTAAAATTGTTCACTCGCTACCTGTAACTAAATTGCAGGCACAGATATTACTTTGAAAAGCCACTCATTTATAATAAAACACTCCTTTATGCATGTTACTTTTTAGGAATTCCTTAGAGGCTTTTACATTTCCATAGCCCAAGAATCCCTGTCCTAAGCAAATTTTTGTGATTCATTCTCTCCACTGTGATTGTTGAAATATCTTTAATTCTTCATAAGGGATATTGCACTGTCCTTATGACTGAATAAATGATAACTGAGCATCCCCCCAGACAGAAATAGCCATGCTTTACTAAAGTACCAAACCCATGGTTATGGTCCATTCACTACTGTTTAATTTAGACTGGGACTCACAGATTTCATTTATAATGCTGGCCCTATTATACAACACATTCTTCTTATCTTCATATATTACAGGTAAAGTAGTTTTTACACAGTAGAGACACTTTGTCCTCTGGTACAGTTCTTCAGAAGCTATTTCAACTTCTTCAGTAACATATGCAAAAAGAATTTCTCATATTCTGACACAGAGGTCATAGTTAAACCACCGTCTTAAATGTCATTTCTGTAGAGATTCATATAATTTAGCATTCAGAATGATTTAGAGTATACATATCTGAATTGTTTCCTAACAAAATAATAAAATGTATATTTTAGAATTCTAAGTGGAAACAAACAAAAAATGCTCATTGAGAGTAATTTTCCTTACTAAGATCTCTGTTGAATGGACTGCATTTTCATACTCTGCCTCAGAGTCATTTGAACCCCTGCCATAGAAATAACAGGCTTCCACGTAAGGCTATAAGATCCATTTGATGATGCGAGTGAGAACATTTGTCTGACCTTTTGTTATTTCCCATATGCACCATTTTACACACAAATTCAATTTAATGCAAATGGTATTTGACTTCTTTTCACCATTTTTTTTACATTTCCAAGTTAATACCGTCTATGTTAGTTTTGCTGAAACCATCACATTTCAGCCTTTGTGTAATTTGTGTACATAACAATATACTTGTTTTTTTAGGAGACGCACTGACATTCTGTTAGCAGTGCACTCTCATTTGCGTAACAATGCACTCACATTTGTGTAACAATACACTCACATTTGGGTAACAATGCACTCACACCAGTGCAGTCACATTTGGGTAACAGTCCACTCACATTTGTGTAACAGCGCACTCACATTTGGGCAACAATGTCCTCTCATTCTGGTAACAATGCAATCACATTTGGGCAACAATGCCCTCTCATTCAGGTAACAATGTACTCTGCTGCAGCCTTATCTAGCTATAAGGTGTCTTTGCTTCTGGATTAATTTATGTTCCTTTTCTAATGCCTGCTCAAGTGACAAATCTACCTTAGAAAGTGAATTTTCGTACATTTTCACAATATACGTCACAGACAGACTCTGGCAAGGATTCACAAAGCCTCCGTGTAAGAGTTATAACTCTTACACGGAGGTTGCAGTTAAACGGAGTGATGTCAGCATGCTTTGCATATTCATGAGAGCATGCTGAATCACACCTAAGTCTAACACGGTCCGTGTAAGACAGTAGGGGGCGTGTCCGTAGGCCGAGCCCTGCAAGCGGACACGCCCCCTGAAGTGTAAAAGTGCCCAAAGTAAACACCCACAACAGAGTCCACGGAAATGTGAATATACACAACACAACACATGCCCCCACAGACTATGAACATAAAATATATAAATGAACATGTTATATATTTTTTTTAAATTGTAAAGATGTTTAACCGTGAGTGCGCTCATTTGTGCGGGCGGGCCCGTAGCGCAGCTACAGTTAGCAGTCAGTGGGAAAGCATATAAGAACTAAATATGCAAAGTAAGCCAAGAAGCAATAGCGTAGCGGTAGAGATGTTGGCTGAAAAGCAGGCATTCATAGTTTGAACTCCCACAACACCAACTTTTATTTTTAGCAAAATAAGCACGAAACAAGTCCCTGACAAACATGTACACATATAAAATCACATTTAATGTAAAATGTAAGAAAATAGTCCATTTATTTTGAAGAAATGTGAGGTAAAAAAACAATAAAAAAATGCCACATGTGCCTATAGCTAAGCAACAGTTTAACAAGGTGAGTGCATCTGCCTGTAGGTGAGCAGTGGTTTAACAGGTGCAAAATAAGTGCCCGTAGCTGAGCAGTGGTTTCACATGCTGAAACTGTGTGCTCCTAGCTGAGCTGAGATGACTATGCGTGCTGATAGCCAAATGAGGCTCAAGCCAGCACACCCCATTTGCACGGAGCTATGCATCGTGGAAAGTAAAGGATATGATATGATACTGTACCCATACTACTTCCCCCTTGCAGGACCCATGTTAGTGCTGTAGTTTCGTATACATGTACTGTCGATGTTTTCAACTGTCGATGGTTTCGTTTCGGTGTAGTGATTTTCGATATTTTAACATGTCGTTGGTTTGACATGACCCCATATATATATATATATGGTTCTACTGAAGGCCGGACAGCTGATAAGAACCGACACATCGGAACCGAGCCCAGAAGAGATAAAGTTTAAGAACGACGGATGACAACACCACGCTGGAGGATGCCGACATGGGGAAAGGCTGTGTGGTGGTATGCGGTGCGCGACGGACGTTAGGGTGCGAGGCAGGTAAGTGTGGAGATTGACGGTCTGTGGGGATAGGGTGGGTTAAGTGAGTTAGGTTATGATAGGGGTGGGTTAAGTGAGTTAGGGTTAGGGGGTTAAGTGAGTTAGGGTTAGAGCCGCAGGGGCGGGAGTTGGGGTTAGGGGCTAGGTGAGTGTGCGAGAGTGACGGACCTTAGGCTTAGGGTAAGGTTTAGTGTGGGCTTGTAAGGATTTTGCTGTGCTTGTGTTGTGTGTGTGGTTTGTGGAATGGGGATCTGTTTTGTTTTGTATGGTTTTTGTTTAGTTTGTACCGTCGGTTATTTCGTTGTCGGTTATGTGTGGTTTAGTGTTTATGGACTCGAATATGTGGTTGTCGGTGTTGTGTGGTTTCGATTATGTCAGGTAGAACCATATATATATATATATATATATATATATATATATATATATACATATATATATATATATAGAGAGAGAGATGTATATAAATTCTGAGTGAGGCACATGTGTACAGATGTATTGCAACAGGTGCCTGGTGACAAAGGCATGGAGTGAACACCAGTGTCAAAACCGGAGTACCATACCACATTTCAAATCACCTACACCAGTAACCACCAGATATGTGATTGGCTGCCCACTACTGCATGTGTCAGGGGCGAACAGGGTCATAAATGTGTACAATAGTGGCCCCAATGATATTCACAGTGGCACACTATCAATGGAATACCTGCACATGGTATGTGTCAGCGAACATGGTGTGTCAGCTATGGACATGTAGGTTGGTGTAACCCTCCACACCACATAATGGATGCCATGGTATGGACCTCACATGACAGCTACAGATATGGAGAAGGACACAGTGACATGTACAACACTGTGACAATGCACTCAAACACATTACCAATGCACAGTGACTGACAACACCACAGAGTACACATATACTACCCACATAGAGGTTACCACTCCCGGATTTACATATGTAAGTCACACCCATGACAGACGTCCAACAACCATAGTAACACCTCACACCATCCATAACCTAAATGACTGCTGTGTGTCGTCCATGCCACTGCAATAGAGTGCACATGTGGAGGTAAAAGTTCCTACCCACAGATAAGACATACCCTGCAATAAACCACACAGTGTTAAGAAGCAAGACTCCCCATGAGTACATGTCACACATACCCCTGCTGAATGTTAGTCAGATAGGTAATATGCCATATGAGTCACCCTGTGTAACTGTGTGACAGCAGCAGGTACCATCACACCACATGTGTCACAATGGTCAGGGTAGCAGAACAGTATGCTGCTGTAGTCCCTGGGGCAATAGCATATTGTATAGTATTGTATTGTAATGTAATGTATTGTGTTGTATTGTATTGGTATGTTGAGGTGCATCCTTCGTGGAGTGGAACCACTGCTGCTGTGCGCCAGTGTACAGGTACATATCCTGTAGTCAGGCTAGTGTTACATAGCACTTCTATATGTGTGTTTAGCTCCTGTCAGAGTTTATGTAGCATGCAGCTGGGGATACCATCAGGTCCCATTCATGTTGTGTATTCTGCTGTCCTGAGGGTGGCTCTCACCTGGACATCTGTGATGACAGGGAGGTTACAGTCAGCTGGGATAACTATGTCTTATTTTGGGGGAGAGGGTGGGGTGACACCTGCACTGAACCTGTCTGCCACAATGTTGTCAATATCTGTGGTGTCAGTGAAATATTTGTTGTTGTGTACTAACTATGGGCATAAAGGATGGATTCTGACCAGGTTGCTAACATAACTGAAGAAGGCCTTCTGGTTATCTGTAGTGTCCCACTTGATTTCCCTCTCAAAGTTGCCCATGGATGTTTGTATGATGGAAAATAGATCCTTACTAGTGCTGCTCAGACATGCCCTCCCTTTATGGAATTATGCTCTGTCTTGCAGTAGCTTCCATCTTCTGTAATACAATCTGTCTATGGCTGGAGTCCACCAGACAGGATGCTGTCCCTTTGTAGAGAGTGTCTTGGTCATATATGGGATTGCATGATCCATGCATTCTCGGAGATGTCTGTAAAAAGCAATTGTGTAGGGGTCAGCATTGTGGGTTGTATCTGCCACTGGCCCAGTGGGCTGAAAGGATACCATGTCACTGCTACAAAGTGTAAAGTTTGCATCTGTAATGTTATTCACTATAGTCGTTTGTGCTGGTGGTGGAGGTGGGATATGTATATCCAGGGCAATCAGTGTGTGGTAAGCTCACAGTAGTTGATGATGTAGGCCATACAGTACCTAGATACAAACCCCCAGAGTGAGGAGGTGCTCTTGACCTGAATCAGTGTTCTGACTGCTGGGGTTTGGTAGTATGTCGTATGGAGTGTGCCAGGTACTGTTGCACAGTTGCTGGCTGAGCACTGATACCTGGCCATTTACATGTGTATCCACCAATAGACAGACAGATGCTATATATGTGAGATATGTTGTATCATAACAGTCGAGTAGCATGTGTAGTATGTGTGCCAAATTCTGCTGACCTATATTGCTGATATCAGGTTATTTTCTTTCTCAGGTACATGGCCCACCCACGGAATCCCACTTACTCCACAGCTGAGGATGAGGAGATACACCAGAGCCTGGTGCGGGATCATGCAGGAGAGGGCTGCACTGTGGCAAGACCTTGTCCGTCGGGTAAATGACATAGGCACGCATAATAGGACATATGAGCAGGTACGACATCACTGCAGTGATTTAATCAGACATGTCCATCAGAGTGCGTCAGATATCCACAGGCAACAGGTCGCGACAGGTGGTGGGGTGGCTACACATCTCCCACTCACCAGACTGGAGGGACTACCTCATGAGTGTAGTGGCTCCAGTCCGCCAGCAACAACAACAGCAGCAGACATGCATTATGATGGAGGCTGGAGCCACGCAGCAGCAAGACAGTGAACGTGCAGGTAATATGCCATATGTATAGTTGACTGTTGTGTACACTGGTAGTTAATGCATGTGTGAGGTGTGTCCTTGGTTTGTAGCTGTCACCATAGTATTTAATGAGCAAGTGTGATATCCTCAATATTAGCAGCTGACCTGTGAAAGGTGACTGTTGTACTACTGACCTGTATCATACTCAGTAACAATGGCACAGTTGTGCCCACTGACATTAGTTTCTTCACGTCTGCAGGTCCCTCTGGTATAACAGCAATGCAGCCTATCCATGCTGGTGAGTGTGTATTAACAATTCCTGTAATAGTCTTGATAGTAATAGTACTATTTGGCTCACTTAGTAGTGCTCTTTGTATGCATGTAGGTGTGTCTGTGTCTGTGTGTTGATATCACGCATACTGAGTACTGTACAATTGTGTGAAACTGTGTGCATGTGTGCATGTGTGTATGTGTGCATGTGTGCACCTGTGCATGTGTGCATGTGTGCATGTGTGCACCTGTGCATGTGTGCATGTGTGCATGTGTGCACCTGTGCATGTGTGCACATGTGCATGTGTGCATGTTTGCACCTGTGCATGTGTGCATGTGTGCACCTGTGCATGTGTGCACCTGTGCATGGGTGCATGTGTGCATGTGTGCACCTGTGCATGTGTGCATTGTGTGCACCTGTGCATGTGTGCATGTGTGCACCTGTGCATGTGTGCATGTGTACATGTGTACATGTGTGCACCTGTGCATGTGTGCATGTGTGCACGTGTACATGTGTGCACCTGTGCATGTGTGCATGTGTGCATGTGTGCATGTGTGCACCTGTGCATGTGTGCATGTGTGCACCTGTGCACCTGTGCATGTCTGCATGTGTGCATGTGTGCATGTGTGCATCACTGGTAATCTGTAGACATTGTAAACTGTGTTTCCTGTTTCCCTCCCACAGGTTCTGGTGCTGCTCTGGTGTCATGTAGTAGGGAACCTGAATCAGGTGCCGTGGGTACTGATAATGATGACATCTGTGTAATGGCACAGGAAGGTATGCCAGGGTCCGCCATTGGTCAGCCGATTGACAGTACACAGCTGTCGACCCCATCAATGCGCACAGTTATCCTGCCAATACACCCTTTGTCACCAATGTCCCTAGGTGATGGACAGCATACAGTGGGCATTGACCAGGGTAATGTGGTATATGTGGCACATGCCTCCCCACACAGCAGCCATGGGCATGGCCCAGAGATGGTACCACACAGACAGATGTCCAGGGGTTCTTGTGGGAGCATCCGTGGGCGTACTGCCCCTGTCAGACATGCCCACAGAGGTCTTACAAACTCAGCTATGTTTCGGGCTGTCATGCAGGCACAGTCATGTATGGAACGGTACACCAGACAGGGTCTGAGGGAGCTGACAGCATGTCGCACAGCCATGACTGACAGTATGTGTGACATTGCGGCTGCCATCCGTGATTTCACCGATGTCATAGACAGACATTGTGGGGACATATTAGACCGGTTCCACAACTACATGTCCATGAGCCAGGGCGACGGTGGGCGTTTGAGGCGTCGACGTGGCTGTATGCCAGCAACAGCAGCAGCTGGAAGTCGTCGCAGATGACAACAGGGCCGAGGCCGCCCCCCCGTAGTGCCAGCAGCAGCCCCAGTAATGCTGGGTCTGTGCTGTCATCAGACTGCACCAGGAGACCACGTGCACGTGGCTCTGTCCAGGCCCGACATGGATCTGTGTCCAGTCAATGAACACCTGCTTCTGATGTCAGTACCCAGTCTGGGTTGGTACCGGATACGGTCCGTAGCACCCCTGCAAGGCACAGGTACCGTGTCCGTGGCCAGAGACACTGATCTGTATGACCTGGCAGGTACAGTCTGTGGCTGTCCACAAACACCAGTATATGGCAGCCATGAGGTGGAACTGTGTGCATCCATACACACATGCAAATTGACAACACCTAGGGCTACCGCATACACACACACACACTGCATTAACATTGCCCCACCTTCTACTGCTGTCCCTCACCAACACACATACACATACATGTCAATCGGTGGTATTAGTGGCTGACTCAGGCATACCAAGTTCACACCCTGCACATATGATGAAACTGTGCCACCTCCTGCAATCTGTAACAACTGTGCAGGTACAGGTTAACATGTTGCTGATGCACAGGGTGACCACATAGATGTGTTGTAATAGTATCATGTTGTTAACAGTACTGTGTGCTGAATTAATTGTGGGTATATCACAGCATGCCTGATGCAGTAAGTGTGTGATTGTCATGTACTGTTGTCTACACCCATAGTAAGTACCATAGTGTATCATCTGCACATGTTGGCATACTGGTGGTAATGATGTCAACAGAAGGCTACATACATAGGTAGCACAGGGGATAAGGTAATGAATGTAGTAATACGCAATGATGGACATGTAAACTGCAAGTGGCATGTTGCCCACACTGGACTCTGCAATGCAGATGTTTGAGGATGTTGATATGTGTGCAGTACTACACGACTGGTACAGGACACACAGGAGCACCCTAGCACTGCAAGCTCACATCTCATACCATGCTAGACAGCCCCAACACACAAAACTAACTGTCACAGGAGGGAGAGTCCCCATATATGTCAGGGATACTGTGGTGGCAGGCCAGGTAGCATACATCCTACTAAGTATGGAACCACTGAGTGAAGGCTCAGTGTCTGTTATTTGACATGTGTATTACTGCAGGTATGAGCACATGGGTTTCCATCCAGTTATTGTACATCCTGACAGTACATGGTCTGTACACTTGTGTGCACTGAGACTGGACCCTAGCCATCTGAACCGTGTATTTCCATGTACATTTGCACAGTGCCTGCATATTTGCAGTGTTACCTTCTGGAAGTGGTACAGCTTGTTTGTTATACAATGGACTACATGCAGCCCTGTTTACTGTAGCTTTGTTTGCATGCATGTTTGCTTGCAATTACCCTGGAATACTGATCACACCTGCAATGCATAGTTATAGAGCTTCTGTGGACTCCTAGTGCCATCTGCATAGCTTACTATATGTATTTCCATGTCTCACTTGACAGGATGTCACTGTTTGTCCTGTTCACATGTACATTGCCTGTGACACAGTGCATATGACTTACCTGGCATGTGTCCACATGAGCAGTCATATATGCTACTGCTAACTAATCACAGGCACTACACCTTCACATATTCATCTTCTGTTGAACTACCTGCTTCGCTAGGGACGGCCTGCACCTGTCACCCCTGGGCTTTCAGATATTGGCAAAGGCTCTTGCTACCTCCATAGTGCCTATGTTAGGCACGGCTCAAATGACAAACCCACCTTCATAGGTATCACAAGGGATAAGAAACTAAGAGTAATGCTACCCAACGCCAGAAGTGTAGACCTCCAGATGCATGCACCCGAAACTCTCCTTGGCATGGAGAACATCGATATCTGTGCAGTAACAGATGCCTGGTTCAGGGCTACTGAGAGCACACCAGCACTACCAGGTTTAACCTGGTTCAAACCTGGTTGATTTCTTTGAAACAGTCACCAAGGCCGTTGACGAGGGGAAGGTGGTTCACACAGCCTACCTGGACCTCACAAAAGCCTTCACAACAATACCCCACTTGGGCATTCTAGAAGCTCACCAGCTTAAATATAAGCCCCTATGTCACTAGATGGATTGCACACTGGCTCAAGGACAGAACCCACATGGTTAGAATTGCTGGAGCCATGCCAGACTCCAAACCAGTTACGAGTTGTGTCCCACAGGGCTCAGTCCTGGGACCTCTCTTGTTTGGTATATATTTATCAGAGGTACAGGCCAACACGGACGGACTGTGGCTGACCAAATATGCAGATGACTGCGAACTGGCCACCATAATCGACTCTCCAGCCAACACAAGCATCTTCCAAAGGGGCATCATAGAAACAGACAACTTGTGCCAGAGCCATGGCCTTCAGCTGAACAGTGTATAGAAAGGGAAATGTGCAATCTGTAGTCTGTTCACCTAGTTGCCAAAAGGGACATTTCCCTCACACCCACCACCCCCTCAGCCAAACACACACACTTGCCATTTGCAGGATTCAAACCCCTATCGGGCTATGCTATGACACTTAAGACAGACACATTAACAGAGTGTGCTATTCACATTGCTGGAAAGTTTCTCTTCTCTTGCTGTACTTATAGGGTGGTGACATCATCAGTGTTTAGAAAAAGAAATGTGCATCCTGTAGTCTGTTTTCCTAGTTGCCAAAAGGGACATTTTCCTCACACACACTAACCCCCCCTTGGCCAAAAACACACACTTACCATTTGTAGGATTCAAACCCCTATCTGACGACACTCACGACGGAAACATTAGCAGAGTGCGCTATTCGCATTACTGGGATGTTTTCCTTCTCTTGCTGTACTTATAGGGTGCTGACATCATCAGTGTTTAGAAAGGGAAATGAGCATCCTGTAGTCTGTTCTCCTAGTTGCCAAAAGGGACATTTCTCTCATACACACACTAACCCCCCTCATCCAAACATGCACACACTTGCCATTTGCAGGATTCAAACCTCTATCTGACAACATTTGAGACAGACGCATTAGCGGAGTGTGCTATTTGCATTACCAGGAGGTTTCCCTTCTCTTGCTGTACTTATAGGGTGCTGACATCATCAGTGTTTAGAAAGGGAAATGTGCATCCTGTAGTCTGTTCTCCTAGTTGCCAAAAGGGACATTTTCCTCACACACAATCCCCCCTCAGCCAAACACACACTCTTGCAGGATTCAAACCTCTATCCAACTATGTTATGACACTTGAAAGGGAAGCATTAGCAAAGCATGCTATTCGCATTAATGGGCAATTTCTCTTCTCCTGCTATACTTATAGAGTGCTGACATCATCGGTGTTTAGAAAGGGGAATGTGCATCCTGTAGTCTGTTCTCCTAGTTGCCAAAAGGGACATTTCCCTTACACACAATTGCATATACACTAACCCCCTCAGCCAAACACACACACTTGCCATTTGTAGGATTCAAACCCCTACCTAACTATGTTATGACACTTGAAACAGATGCATTAGTGGAGCAGGTTATTCGCATTACTGGGAAGTGTCTCTTCTCCTGCTATACTTATAGAGTGCTGACATCATCTGTGTTTAGAAAGGGGAATGTGCATCCTGTAGTGTGTTTTCCCATTTGCCAAAAGGGGGATTTCTCTCCCACAGACTTACACACTCACTAACCCCACTCACACACACACACTGAGCATTTGCAGAATTCGAACCCCTACCAAACTATGTTATGGATGTATTAGCAGAGCATGCTATTCGCATGACTGGGAGGTTTCTTTTCTCCTGCTGTACTTATAGGGTGCTGACATCATCGGTGTTTAGAAAGGGGAATGTGCATCCTGTGGGGAGGCAGACGCCAAGCACACTCTAGCTAAGCTGTCATTCCCTAGGGCAAACAGCCTAGTGTTGACCTCTACACCCATATGTTTAATTGTCAAATGCACATTATTTGTTGCTGATAGACTGTTTGCACATCTTTATTGCCATAGCATTCCCTGTTTGTATGAACAACTTGTGCATCTGTGGAAGATGTTTGCATATGGGAGGGATCCACTATATCACGTATGTCTCTGTAGTCATTTAACTGTGTGCACTGGACAGACTGCTGTAATGTGGTTGGTTCCTGGAATAACACGTAAAAATACCAGATATGTGTGGCCAACTGCTAAACTGAGATTTGGCCTAAGTGTGTGAGCATGCCCCAGTTCAGCCTTCCCATGGCATGTTGTCTGACATATGTCTCATTTATCAAAGTGTGTGAGCATGCCCAGTGTGAGCATTCCATATGTTGAACTCTGCAGCCCACCACATTTGTGGATGAGTGTGAACTTCAACAAATATCACCTGTTTATGGTTGTGTGTTGTGTGTCATGTTGTGTAGTTACTGTACAACTGCTTTGTGTGTGAACACAACAGGATTATACTGTGCCTGCAGTGTTTGCATGGGATACTTTGCATACAGTTGTCAACATCCTTTCACACTGACCTAACACTGTAGTACTGTATAGTGTACTGGTAGTACTTTGACTGTGGTGGACAGTATCCTGGTCTTTAGTGCTATCACTGCTTTACATTTCGATAGTGAGCACAACAGCCTGGTTAGGGGGCAGTTGTGTACATCTGACCATGTTGCATTCTGTTCAGATATGAACTACTTAAACCAGGCTTGTCCAACATTGGTAGTGTATTCCACAACATAGGTGTACATTTGCAAACACTAGCGATGTGCCCTAGTCCATGTCTAATGCTAGTTGGAGAGTGTGTTTGTTCTTCAACACACATTGTAAGTGGAGTTTGCCATGACATATGTCATGGTTAGTATACTGTGCCTCTGTCTACCTGTGACATGACAGTGATACCCAGGATAAAGCTTCCATCTCCCATCCACTCATCAAGATTCCTATTGAGGAAAATTGATAAGTGACTCTATGGGTAGCCTGTAATGGGAGTTCACTCATGGCTGGGGGTGGCTTCTGTGTTATGGATCATGCAGTACAGCTTGTCCTATGTAAGTCAGTGCTGGGGTTCAGGTCTCTCATGTGCAAAACTCACTGCCATTCAGATTGTACAAGGTGCAGCATGTTTATTGATACCAGCAACACAGGCAACACATGGCATCTGTGCAAGCTCTTTGATACTCCTGGTGAGGTACTGTTGGGGACTTTATGGTTGATGGAGGTGTCTGCTGAGGTACATCCCACAGGGGCTATTGTAGTCAATTGTACCGCTGATGAAGGATGACTGCAGAACCACAATGACCTCCCGTTATCTAGATCTGACAACCTTCATGATTAGGTGGGTATATGGTATGTTTCTGTAAACACTACAGCACATGTTTGTCCAATGCAGGACATCTATCACCTTGTGTCCCCAGGTCTCTCATTACATGTTAACTACATAATGGGTTAACACCTATGTGGTAATTGGTGGGCACTTACTGTATATCCACGGGGGTTGACTATACACTTTTCTGCAATTAGCTTGCTGACATGGCTATTGCACCAGTTGTCTGTTTCTATGTGGCCCTTTTGTGGGATGCTTGTGTTAGCTGGTGGATCATATATGGTGAGCAGTTTGTAGTCCTCTGCAAACATGTTCAGACACAGTCCTTCCATGTTTGCCTGTACCTATGGGACATATATACCAGACGAGGGAGATCCCAGGACCAAGCCTTGTGGGATGCCAGTTATATCTGGTTTGTAGTCTGACATGACTGCAGCATGTCTGACCATGTCTGTTCTGTCCTTGGTCTGGTTTGCAACCTCTACTGACATAGGGGTTTATATTTAAGCTGGTGAGCTTATCTATAATGAAGACGTAGGGTATTGTATAGAAGCCTTTGCAAGGTCCAGCTACGCTGTGTGGACCACATTGCCCTCATCAATGACCTTAATGACTGTTTCAATTGAGTCAAACATGTTTAGGGGCAGGATCTGCACTTAAGAAAGCCACACTGGGTAGGGTCCGGTGTCAGTAGGTCCCCAATATCTTTATGTCTGTGGTACATGCTGATCCTTTCCATAGCTGTGCAGACCGAGCTTCTCAGGATTCTGGGGTAGTAGTTTTCAGTATCCATTCGGACATCACCTTTGTTGAGAAAGACCACTGTTGCTGTACACTGCTCTTTGGGTACATATTCTGTGGTAAGGCTGACATTGAGCAATAGTGTGATTTGGCATTCCATTCAACTTGGAGTCCATGTTGGACTCAGCCCAGGACACCATCTCATACCATTGCTGCTGTGTGTTTTGCTTTGTAGATGCTGGCTGTTACCTCAGCATCTGCAATGCCAGGGGAGCAGCAGTCTGCTGGATAGATATTCTGCATTCTGGCATTCTGGGGGGGGGGTTGCACTGCACCTGTCAGGATGTATGTTGGCAATATGTGTGTGTGTTTGGCATGTTGTTTGTGATATTTGTGTGATTCAGAGCATATCTGTGAATTCCCAACACGGTTCCTACCATCAGTTGTGAAAGCCTTGGGATTATCCTTAGTGTCCTGTACAAGTTGTATCTTCATAGGTTCATAGGTTCATACTAGGCTATCCACCCTAGGGCATTTGTTAGCCTAGCCAGAGTGTGTGTGGCTTTTGCCACCCCTTGCTATGTGAATATTATGGCCATTTATGATATGCTTTGCTGTGCCTCTGTCTGGACATGACACAGTGAAGACCCCCAGTGTAACTCTACAATCATCCATCCACTTGGCAAGATTCCTGTTTATAGGG
>NC_056746.1:1111526145-1111548730 GCF_019279795.1 Protopterus annectens | reverse complement strand
TCACGCCGCCCTAGGCAGGTTCTGTGCTGTCATCAGACCGTCCCAGGAGACCACGTGCAAGTGGCTCTGGACAGGCCCGACAGGGATCTGTGTCCAGTCAACGAACACCTGCTTCTGATGACAGTACCCAGTCTGGATTGGTACCAGATACGGACCGTAGCACCCTGCAAGGCACAGGTACCGTGTCCGTGGCCAGAGACACTGATCTGTATGACCTGGCAGGTACAGTCTGTGGCTGTCCACAAACACCGGTATATGGTAGCCATGAGGTGGAACTGTGTGCATCCATACACACATGTGAACTGACAACACCTAGGGCTACCGCATAGACGCACACACTGCATCAACATTGCCCCACCTTGCACTGCTGTCCCTCACTAACACACATACACATACATGTCAATTGGTGGTATCAGTGGCAGACTCAGGCATACCAAGTTCACACCCTGTGCATATGATGAAACTGTGCCACCTCCTGCAATCTGTAACATCAGTGCAGGTACAGGTTAACATGTTGCTGATGCACAGGGTGACTACATAGACGTGTAGTAATAGTATCATGTTGTTAACAGTACTGTGTGCTGCTATAATTGTGGGTATATCCCAGCATGCCTGATGCAGTAAGGGTATGATTGTCTTGTACTGTTGTCTACACCCATGGTAAGTACCATAGTGTATCATCTGCACATGTTGGCATACTGGTGGTAAGGATGTCAACAGAAGGCTACATACATAGGTAGCACAGGAGATAAGGTAATGAAAGTATTGATACACAATGATGGACATGTAAACTGCAAGTGGCATGTTGTCCACACTGGACTCGGCAATGTGGATGTTTGAGGATTTAATATGGGTGCAGTACTACACGACTGGTACAGGACACACAGGAGCACCCTAGCACGCAAGCTCACATCTCATACCATGCTAGACAGCCCCAACACACAAAACTAACTTTCACAGGAGGGAGAGTCCCCATAAAAGTCAGGGATACTGTGGTGGCAGGACAGGTAGCATACATTCTACTAAGTATGGAACCACTGAGTGAAGGCTCAGTGTCTGTTATTTGACATGTGTATTACTACAGGTATGAGCACCTGGGTTTCCATCCAGTTATTGTACATCCTGACGGTACATGGTCTGTACACTTGTGTGCACTGAGACTGGACCCTAGCCATCTGACCTGTGTATTTCCATGTACATGTGTATAGTGCCTGCATATTTGTACTGTTACCTACTGGAAGTGGTACAGCTTGTATGTTGTACAATGGACTATATGCAGCCCTGCTTACTGTAGCTTTGTTTGCATGCATGTTTGCTTGCAGTTACCCTGGAACACTAATCCCACCTGCATTGCAGATTTACAGATCTTCTGTGGACTCCTAGTGACATCTGCATAGCTTACTATATGTATGTACATGTCTCACTTGACAGAACGTCACTGTTTGTCCTGTTCACATGTATGTTGCCTGTGACACTTTGCATATGACTTACCTGGCATTTAACCACGTGAGCAGTCATATATGCCAGTGCTAACTAATCACAGGCACTACACCCTCACATACTCACCTTCTGTACCTTGTTCCCCATTGGCCCTATGTGCTGATAATCACCATGGCAATTACAATACTGTGGCAGCATGTGCATAGGTCACTTGTCAGTCACCTCTATGGTACAGTTGTGGAATATGTGGGTCATGTGGCAATGTCACAGCTGCCACATATACACAGTCAACACTCTCCCCTACTCATGGACGTACAACACATGTATGAGATGCAACCGCATAAACAAACTGGGGACTAAGCACTTTGAACCCAGTACTGGCATAACCTGTCAGGTGGCATGAAATACTACAGTGACTACAATACCAGTCTGATGTAGACCTACACTGACAGCAATCCAAACACATGAACATACTGGCCATTCATGGAGCCTCAGAATAGCATGCTGCCTGAGCAGCAGACACCTCTGCAGCTGGCACACAGGCATACATTAAGCTGGAACACAGCACGTGCAACACATAGCACACAAATCCTGTGTGCCAAACAGTCACAGCCTGTACGGCTAGACAACACACCTGCTACAGTTGTGTCAGGTACCTTTATTGCCCGGTACAGTGAGGTCCTGCTCAAGAGGCTGGACAAGGTGAAAGTCACAGTGATATGCCCGTGGGGCACTATGGTCCACCACATAACACAAGTATACAGGTCAGTCAGAGGCATGGACACATATGACTCAGTCATTGTCCATGCCACAATGGCTGTCCTGTGATGTACCTCCCTGGACTACATGATAGGGAACATAGAAGGGCTCTCTGAGCATGTGACACAGGCTGGTATGACCCTGACCTTGGTTGGCATCATACCCTCACCAAGAATGCTGAAGTATTACTGAATGCTGATGAATTACTGTAGCTACAACACCCTAGCTGAAAGGTTCCTAGCATGTAGTCACTACATTGCTATGGAACAACTTGTTACCACTCCCACAACAGGTGAAAACATGCAGCATCTGTTCATCAACAACATGTAGACTATATGCCCCAGACCAGATGTGTATCCTCTGCTAGGATGATACCATATACAACTCACACTGTATATACACATACCACATGCAGCACCTGCACAGAAGACCACAGTCATAATGTTATCCAGTGCAAATACCATGTATTCACATGTGGCAGGCGTCAGACATGGGAACTATTGAAGGTCACAGGTACATATGTGTATTTTGCACACACATACATCATCTGTGTCCATTGCCATTACTGGTTTAATCAATGTCATGCATTATTGTGAACAACAACCCACACACATGGGCATTCTGTGTGACAAAAACACATGTGGCATGTGTGGAATTCAAAGCCATAACTAACTGTGCTATGACAGTAGTGAGAGATGCAGTAACAGAGCGTGCTATTTGCATTACTGGGAGATTTGCCCTCTTCTGCTGTACTTGTAGGGTGCTGACATCATCTCTGTGTAGAGAATGGAATATGCACCAGCTGGTGTGTTGTACTGGTTGCCAAAAGGGTCAACTCTCTCACACATGTAATTGCACACACCCTACTTCCACCCCCCTCCCCCCCACACACACACTTGCAGCATTCAAACCCCTACCTAACTATGTTATGACACTCAAGATGGATGCATTAGCAGAGCGCGCTATTCACATGACTGGGCGGTTTCCCTTCTCCCACTGTACTTATAGGGTGATGACATCATCAGTGTTTAGAAAGGGGAATGTGCATCCTGTAGTGTGTTTTCCCAGTTGCCAAAAGGGACATTTCCCTCACACAGAATTGCACACACACTAATCCCCCTCACCCAAACATACACACTTGCAGGATTTAAACCCCTACCTAACTATGTTATGACACTCAAGACGGACACATTAGCGGAGCACACTATTAACATTACTAGGAGGTTTTTCTTCTCCTGCTGTATTTATAGGGTGCTGACATCATCAGTATTTAGAAAGGGGAATGTGCATCCTGTAGTGTGTTTTCCCAGTTGCCAAAAGGGACATTTCCCTCACACAGAATTACACACACACTAAACCCCCTCACCCAAACACACACACTTGCCATTTGCAGGATTCAAAGCCCTACCTAACTATGTTATGACATTCAAGACATACGCATTAGCAGAGCATGCTATTCACATTACTAGGAGGTTTCCCTTCTCCTGCTTTACTTATAGGGTGCTGATATCATCAGTGTTTAGAAAGGGGAATGTGCATCCTGTAGTGTGTTCTCCTAGTTGCCAAAAGGGACATTTCTCTCACACAGAATTGCACACACACCAACCCCACTCACCCACAAACACACACTGAGGATTTGCAGGATTCAAAACCCTACCTAACTATATCATGACACTTGAGGGAGACGCATTAGCAGAGCACACTATCCAAATTACTGGGCATCTGTTCTGCACCTGCAGTATTTATAGGGTGCTGACATCATTATTTCTACAGAGGTATGTACATCTAGTACTACCTGTCAGGTGGGGGATAGCATATATATGCATTTGCAGCCACCTACTTCAGGGTCAGATATGCATATCAGCACTGGCAGGTTATGTTCTATACCATGCTTCGTGACCACAGGACCTGTAACACACAACACAACCAGTTTGGACCACCCCTCCCACATCCAGGACACACACTTTGCTTCCCTGGGAACAGTGCCAAGATATGAAGGTGTTCACATACACCATTCCAGTTGTTAACATCAGGTACAGGTATATTGTGTGTGGGAGCTACTCAGGCCTCTACAACATTACCCAACAACCACTACAATTTGTGAGTCCATGTGCTCTGGCAGAACCACTCACCACAGCCACAAGGGGGAATACATATTGCACCTGACCATCTGCAACATGGGTACTCACTGTTCCACAGCAGAGGTAGACCACCATTGTTGATATCTGACCATACCCACCTTTTCCTGGACATCCATATCAAATCCCCACCCCCAGGCAAGGTTGTCACTGCAAATAAAGTGTATTTATCAAAAGCAGACTTTACACTTGTGAAGACTGGGGTGGAAGACTTCAAAGGACCCATGCTTGGGGAGTATACAGGCCACTCTGCATAATCCTTGACAATTGCATTCTTTGAGCATGTGGAAGGTTTGCATTGATCATGCTATCCCAAATATACCCATGACTCCTCCACAACAGGACACCTGTCAGGTGTACACCAGCCATATATGAGCTGTCCAACAGACAGAGTGAGCTAATACATTGCAGTGCAGTAGCTCACAGAGGGAGGACATCTCTGAACAGTACTGGCATGACACTTCAATCCCTCATAATTATCATGACAAAGTGTTGACAGTGAAATTGTCCAGACACTGCAGATAAGGCTCCCCTCAGTCTGTTATTGATGCCCACTTACTGTTAGAGGTCCTCACCAACCCTCTTCCAGCACACACCAACAACATGGATGTGGCTTAGCAAATTCAATCCCTGGGATCTCCACTGTGTCCCTGCTTGATGTAGGCACAGCACACTAGCCTCACATGGTGCCTTATGTGACCTACTTTACAGTGGCACAGTAGCCTACTGTACTGGGGAGGCAAACGCCAAGCACACTCTGGCTAAGCTGTCATTCCCTAGGGCAAACAGCCTAGTGTTGACCTCTACACCCATATGTTTAATTGTCAGATGCACAATATTTGTTGCTGATAGACTGTTTGCAGGTCTTTATTGCCATAGCATTCCCTGTTTCTATGAACAACTTGTGAATCTGTGGAAGATGTTTGAATATGGGAGGGATCCACTATATCACTTATGTCTCTGTAGTCATTTAACTGTCTGCACTGGGCAGATTGCTGTAATGTGGTTGGTTCCTGGAATAACACGTACAAATACCAGATATGTGTGGCCAACTGCTAAACTGAGATTTGGCCTAAGTGTGTGAGCATGTCCAGTTCAGGCTTTCCATGGCATGTTGTCTGACATATGTCTCAATTATCAAAGTGTGTGAGCATGCCCAGTGTGAGGTTTCCATATGTTGAACTCTGCAGTCCACCACATTTGTGGATGAGTGTGAACTTCAACAATATCTCACGTTTATGGTTGTGTGTTGTGTGTCATGTTGTGTACTTACTGTCCAACTGCTTTGTGTCTGAACACAACAGGGATTATACTGTGCCTGCAGGGTTTGCATGGGATACTTTGCATACAGTTGTCAACATCCTTTCAAACTGACCTAACACTGTAGTACCGTATAGTGTACTGGTTCAGTACTTTCACTGTGGTGGACAGTATCCTGGGCTTTAGTCTTATCACTGCTTTACATTTTCATAGTGAGCACAACAGACTGGTTAGGGGCCACTTGTGCACATCTGACCATGTTGCATTATGTTCAGATATGAACTACTTAAACCAGGCTTGTCCAACATTGGTAGTGTATTCCACAACATAGGTGTACATTGGCAAACACTAGCGATGTGCCCTAGGCCATTTCTAATGCTAGTCGGAGAGTGTGTTTGTCCTTTGACACACATTGTAACTGGAGTTTGCCATGACATATGTCATGGTTAGTACACTGTGCCTCCGTCTACCCATGACATAACAGTGATACCCAGGGTAAACCTACCATCTCCCATACACTCATCAAGATTCCTCTTGAGGAGAGTCGATGAGTGACTCTCTGGCTAACCTGTACTAGGAGTTTCCTCAAGAGTGGGGGTGGCTTCTGTGTTATGGATCATTCAGTACAGCTTGTCCTATGTATGTCAGTGCTGGGGTTCAGGTCTCTCATGTGCATAGCTCACTGCCATTCAGATTGTACAAGGTGCAGCATGTTCATTGATTCCAGCTTGGACATGGCTTTATACATCAGGCACAGCTTTCCTCTGGGTGGGCAGTATGGCAGGGTGTGGAGCTGCAGTTTGTTTAATCAGGCAACAAATGGCATCTGTTCAAGCTCTTTGATACTCCTGGTGAGGTACTTTTGGGGACTTTCCAGTTGATGGAGGTGTCTGCTGAGGTACATCCCACAGGGGCTATTGTAGTCAATTGTAACGCTGATGAAGGATGACTGCAGAGCCACAATGACCTCCCCTGATCTAGATCTGACAACCTTCATGATTAGGTGGGTATATGGTAGGTTTCTGTAACCACTACAGCCACATGCTTGTCCAATGCAGGATATCTATCAACTTGTGTCCCCAGGTCTCTTATTACATGTTAAGTACTTAATGGGTTAACACCTATGTGGTAATTGGTGGGCACTTACTGTATATCCACAGGGGTTGACTATACACTTTTCTGCAATTAGCTTGCTAACATGGCTATGGCACCAGTTGTCTGTTTCTATGTGGCCCTTTTGTCGGATGCTTGTGTCAGCTGGAGGGTGAGATATGGTGGCCAGTTTGTAGTCCTCTGCAAACTTGTTCAGACACAGTCCTTCCATGTTGGCCTGTACCTATGGGACATATATACCAAATGAGGGAGGTCCCAGGACCAAGCCTTGTGGGATGCCAGTTATATCTGGTTTGTAGTCTGACATGGCTGCAGCATTTCTGACCATGTCAGTTCTGTCCTTGGTCTGGTTTGCAACCCCTCTACTGACATAGGGTTCATATTTAAGCTGGTGAGCTTATCTATAATGAACATGTGGGGCATTGTATAGAAGCCTTTGCAAGGTCCAGCTACGCTGTGTGGACCACATTCCCCTCATCAATGACCTTAATGACTGTTTCAAATGAGTCAAACATGTTTAAGGGGCAGGATCTGCACTTAAGAAAGCCACAGTGGATAGGGTCCAGTGTCAGTAGGTCCCCAATATCTTTATGTCTGCGGACCAAGCTTGTCAGGATTCTGGGGAGGTAGTTTGCAGTATCCATTCAGGCGAAACCTTTGTTGAGAAGGACCACTGTTGTTGTACACTGCTCTTTGGGTACATATCCTGTGGTAAGGCTGACATTGAGCAGTAGTGTTATTTGGCATTCCATTCTTCTTGGAGTCCATGTTGGACTCAGCCCAGGGCACCATCTCATACCATTGATGCTGTGTGTTTTGCTTTGTAGATGCTGGCTGTTACCTCAGCATCTGCAATGTCAGGGGGCCAGCACTCTGCTGGGATAGATATTTTGCATTTTGTGGGGGGGGGTGTTGCACTGCACCTGTCAGGTTGGATGTTGGCAATATGTGTGTGTGTGTGTTTGGTATGTTGTTTGTAATATTTGAGTGATTCAGAGCATATCTGTGAATTTCCAACAATGTTCCTACCATCAGTTAAGAAAGTCTTGTGATTATCCTTAGTGTCCTGTACAATTTGTATCTTCATAGGTTCATAGGTTCATACAAGGCTATCCACCCTAGGGCATTTATAAGCCTAGCCAGAGTGTGTGTGGCTTTCATCACCCCTTGCTATGTAAATATTATGGCCATTTATGATTTACTTTACTGTGCCTCTGTCTGGACATGACACAGTGAAGACCCCCAGTGTACATCTACGATCATCTATCCACTTGGCAAGATTCCTGTTGAAGAGAGTCAGTGAGGGTTCTCTGCCTAACATGGAGTGGGATTCTGTTCCAGGGTGTAGGGAGCCTCTGGGTTATTTATCTGTCCCTCCAGCACATCCTATTTCATTATGTGTTGAGGTTGACATCTCTCACTCTCACAGCTCCAATGGATTTGGGTTTTCTGGGGTGGAGCATGCCCATTACTCCTGTGTTGGACATGGCCTTGTACAACAGGCATACAATGCCTCTGTGTAGGCAGTATGTGACTGCATTCAGCTGGGGTGTCTACAGCCAGGCAGCATATGACATATATTTGAGACCCTTTATCCTCTTGGTGAGGTACCTTTGAGGTCTTTCTAACTGCTGCAGGTGTCGGGTAAGGTACATCCCAAATGAGGCATTGTACTAGATTTTGGGTCTGATAAGAGAAACGTATAGTGGCACAATGACCTCTGTTGACGTAGATGTGAATCCTTTCATGATACGGTGTCCAATATAGACAGTCTTCCTAGCCACGTTGGCAATGTGAGTGTCACATAACAGGTTACTGTCCACTTGTGTCCCTAGGTCCCTGATTATTCCTTCCATACATAATGGATTACCACCTATGTGGCAATTTGTAAGTACCTTGTTTGGTATTTGGTGAGACATTCATACTGTCCAGTGTCTTCAGGACAGCTGGGTGGGGTTCCTGTGTGTGAGAGTGTGGTCTGTAGCATGCTACAGACTGTACAGCAGTTTTGCCTACGGTTAGTTGCACATGGGTGGTCTCCGATGCTTCGTGCATTGTCAGTTACCTGGATGTGTGGGTGTCTGTGCTGAATATGGATACTCCCCCTCCTTTTATGTTTTGGTCCAGGTATAACCTGTTAGTGCTGGTGTGCTGTCAGGAGCCTTGCTGCAGGTTTCTATCACTGCACAGACATCAATGTTCTCCATACCGGGGAGGGCCTCAGGAGCATGCATATTGAGGTTTACATGTCTGGCATTGGTCAGCATTACCCTTATGTTTCTTTCCACTTATGTTTTCTAGGGTGGTGGGTTAGTCTTTTCAGCCTTGCCTACGAAAGGCTCTATGGAGGTGGCAAGAGCCTTATCTAATATCCAGATGCCTAGGGGTAACAGGTGCAAGCCATCCCTGGAACAGCAGCATGGCTTGTCAAGCATGACATCCCAAGCAGACAGACATTGGATCCCCTTGGAATGACACCAGTAATTGTGCCACTTGTTAAAGCTGATCATTCTGTGTTTGTACTGTGGCATCATTCTTGGTAAGGGTAGGATGCTGCTCACGGTCAGTGTCATACCGGCCTGGACTACATAATCAGAGAGCTCATCTATGTCTCCTTTCATGTAGTCCGGGGAGGTACATCTCAGGTCATTCACGCCAGCATGGACAATGACTGCATCATATTTCTACTTGCTTTGGGGTGACCTGCATACTTCTGTTATGTGGCGTATTGCAGCAGCCTACAGGCAGCTTACTGTACCCTTTCCCTTGTTCAGTCTGGTGAGCGGGACAGCAGTGTGTCTGACTATGGAGTCACCTATTACAACTGTATCAGGCATGTTGTTTCTCCTTCTGGCCTGTGACTGTTTGGCACACCAGCTTTGTGTACTATGCGTTGCATGTGCTATGTTTGGAGGTAGTGGTTGCTTGGGTGTCTGCTTTGGAGGCCTCTGCTGATTTGGTGTGTTTGTAATTAGGGCCTCCGGGAATGTTTTTCTGTGTTTATGTCTTTGGTTTGCAGTTGTGATAGGTCTATGTGAGACTAGGTTTGTGGTGTGTGTGTGGTTATCTTCTCCTCCTGACTACTTTTGACACTACTGAGTTGAGAGAGCTCAGCCTCTGGTTTGGATAAATGGTTGCATCTCTCACATATATTTGTATTTCTTGGGGGGAGGTGAGGGTTGTCTGTGTACTTGGGGCAGGTGTAACATTGCCTCAAGATTCACAGATTCAACTTGTTGTAGCTGGCCTTAGTGGATTGTATGTGTGGACATATTTTATTGCCATACTACTGATCAGTGATTACTTCCCTTTTTATGTTTGCTCTATCATGTAGTAGCATCCTCATTCTCTTGCATGGTTTGGTAATGGCTGGAGTCCACCATGCCAGATGCCTGCGTGTATGGCATTGTGTCTTGGTTTTATTTGGGATTGCATAATCCAAGCATTCCTGGCAGTGTTCATGGAATGCCTGCATAACAGGTTCTGAGGTGTGACCCATATTTTGCACCTACACAGGGCCTTTAATGGATTCCACATCAGTTTGGAGGAGTGCAACGTTTGCTTTACACATGTTTTTCACTGTGGTTTTCTGGCGATGGACTGTGGTCAGGATGTGTATATCCGGTGTGATTACTCTATGGTCTGATCTTACCAGTGAGGGATACACTTCTCATTTTGCCATCCAGTACCCATGTTGCTGATTATCACATCCAGTATGCTTACCCCTCTTGTGGTAGTGGTACATTGTTCCTGGGCATTTTGGTTTATGGATTCTAGGAACTTTTGTCCTACAGTGTTGGAGCTAGTATAATAGGTTCATACTAGGCTATCTGCCCTAGGGCATTTAAAAGCCTAGCCAGAGTGTGTGTGGCTTTCACCACCCCTTAGGATGCTCCCAGTCTATGTTTGGGTATTTTCAGTCACCCAATATAATGTGGTTTGGAGGGCTTGATATATTCATGTATTCCAACGTAGGCCAAGTGCAGTTCCTGGTGTTAGGATGGTAGTCTGTAGCAGGCTATAAACTGGGAGGCAGTTTTAGCCACTGTTACTTGACCATGGTTAGTCCATGCTGCTTCTTGTTGTGGTACCAACATGGGGGTGTGGTTATCCTTGACAATTATTGCTAGTCACCCTCCTTTTGTAGCTTGTTCCATGTTTTGAGGCTGTACAGCACAGTATGAGGTTTAACCTGGTAGTGTTAGGGTGCTGTTGTGAGCCTTGACCCAGTTTTCTGTTACAGGACCAATATCAACATTCTCCATACTGAGGGAGTTTAGACTGCATGCATCTTGCTGTTTAGACTTCTGGCATTGGGTAGCATTACATCTAGGTTCTTATCCCTTGTGATACCTATGGAGGTGGGTTTGTGTTTTGAGCCTTACCTATTCAAGGCACGCTGTGGGTAACAACAGCCTTTGCCAGTATCCATAAGGCCTGGACTGATTGGTGCACACCACCCCTAGCAGGTGGAGCATCATGTCATGCTCAGCATGTCATCCCAGGCTGGCACACATTGGATCCCCTTTGACTAACTGCAATACTTCAGCCAATTATTGCAATTGATCATCTCATTGTCATATTGTGGCATCATGCTTGGTGAGGGTAGGATGTTAGTCAGGGTCATCAAGTTTGCATATACTACATGGTGTTACATTGCTTAACACATGGCATTCATGCCTCAGGTGGTGCTGCAGGGCTGCCTCTGTTGGATGCACATACTACACTCCCTGTACATGTTTGAGAGCAGGTTATGTCATTTTAGGTATCCCTGTTATTATATGAGTGAGTCAGAGAGGGGTATCTTTCCCAGGATTCCTACTGAGCCAGTGTATGTGTTATGCGTTGCCTCTTTGCCAAGGCCAGGGCATACTGGGCATGCCTCCTTCTGCCTACTGGGGAAGGCTCAGGTTGTTCCTCCTCCGAGTCACACTCTGCCTGTGATGGCCTTGTCAATGGTGGGGGGCTGTTTGGTATGGCCCTATGCTGGTCCTGCTGCAGCTGTTTTTGCAAGATCATATTATGTAGCATAGCACATACCATGACAATTTGGGTACATGTAGTTGGTGAGTACTGCAAGGCTCCACCAGATGTGTCCAGACACCGGAACCGTGACTTGAGCAGCCCAAACACACGTTCTATTACATTATGTGTTTGTACGTGTGCCTCATTATGGTGTTCCTGTTCAGGTGTGTGTGCGTTTCTGATGGGTGTCATCAGCTATGGCTCCAGTGCATAACCTGCATCCCCCACTAGGTGTCCATGTGGGATGTCCCCATTGGCAAATGTCTGATACAGCTGCATCAAATGCCAGATATGGGAATCATGGTAGCTCCCAGGGCAGCCAGCACTCACATTCATTATTATGCCCTGGGCATCACACAAGACCTGGCAGTTGATGGAGGGGAAGCCCTTGCGGTTAATGTAGACCCTACCCCGCTCACCGGCTGGTGCTTTGATGCGTATGTACGTGCAGTCTATTGCACCCACTACCTCAGGGTATTCCGCTATTTGCTGGAAGAGACGCATATTGCTGGCCAATACCTCACGGGCATTGGGGAAATATACATGATCACCGACATGTGCTGATATGGCATCCAGGAACTGGTGTAGTACCCTGGAGGCTGATGCCTGTGATATCCCCATCATATCACCAGTTGGTCTCTGGAAGGTACCTGTTGCTAGTATTCGTAGGCCAACACATACCTTGGTTTCCACTGGGATGGGTTCCCCTATGTTGGTTCTGTGTGTGAGGCGTGGCCTGCACAGCTGCAGGAGGTCTCTGTCCACTCTATAGCGCTCCACTATCTCCAGCTCATGTAACCCATGATAGGTGACCCTGTACCTGTACACTCTTCTCCGTCTCCTCATTGTGGGTTGTCTGGCACCATTTGCATTGTCACCACCCTCAGCAAGTAGCCTGTGTCTCCTTATGACAGCTATGGCAGCCCCTAATATTTCTGCTCTGAGTTCAGCTTTTTCAGTTTTCACTTCTAATAGCTTACTCTTGCAGTGTCTCTTGAGAGAAACATCCTGCACTGCTGTTTGCAGAGTTTTAAGTGCTTGGCTGGGCTGCTATTCTGCCTGTGTAATTGCCTGCTTGTAATTCTTTTCACCTGCTAGCTTCAGCAGTATTCCCTGCTAGCTTCCTACTAATTCTGTTGCTTCCTGTTTCTTTTCTGTTTCCTCAGGGGGGAGCAATGCGCATACCAGCAGAAACACGCTCACAGTGGCTTACAAGCGTGCACACATGCTTACACGGTTTAGAATCTTCTTATTCGGGTTAAAACGCATGCACACCAGCGCAAGCAGTCTTACAAGTCTGCCAACAGGCTCCCACATGCTCAGCCTGCCTTAAACGCGCGCACACTGCCCTACTCGCGCTGCATGGCGTGCACACGTGCGCATGCACGCCCAGCAAGAAACTTTGGTGTAAACAACAGTGTACATCTTTCATTGCTTGACTTTCCCATGCTTATCTTGTGGCACTCCTCTTTCCATGATATGTGTCTGACATCTGTCATGTAACACTGACCTCCAATGAACTGCACTTCTTTCTGCCATTCCCCCCTGTGATGTCACCTATCTCCTACTCTATTCCTCCCCCTTATGTATCTCTTACACTACTCAGAATGTGCTCATTTGCTATGTGACAGTGGAATTCAGTATCCTAACACTCATTTACATCAGATTGCCTACTATTGCTTAGTTACATGTCTTAGACTCAGCTTCCCCCCTTAGCAACCACTAAACGGTGGCCATGTTGTTTTTGGTTTGCTGGTCCCTGCATTGTAAATCCATGTATTGCATAAAACCCACATTTGTGGGTTTATAACCTTCATTTTATGTTTTATATAGCGCAGCCCGTTTGCGCGGGGCTGCGCTGCGTTTAAACACTGGCGATCGCCGAAAAAAATATATATTTATTTCTCATATTTGCATCGAGGTACCTTGCCAATGGCCACATATTTGGCCATTGGCATACTGCCTGACATATATGCACCCTTTATTTGGAGCTGACATGGCTCCATTGTGTTATTTTAGTAAACCAGCGGACTGACACTATAAGAGCCGACAACTTAAAATAACAAGAAGTATTTAATGAAAGTTAGTGCTTTCAGCGAAGATAATACTCCGCCTTCTTCATACTTCTTACTAGTGTGTCGTTTTGTGGTTTACCTCCATTGTGTTATTTGCAGAAACATAATCAGTTGTCAACTGAGTACATTTCTGCAGCTAAATCGGCTCTTACACGGGCTGCTTTGGGCTTCCTGGATCGCTAATCTACCTCATTTGCATACCTTTCTGCTGTAAGTGAGGTGATTAGCATATCCACGCTCACTCCATGTAAGAGACGTTTTAGCTGGTCTCTTACACGGAATTTCGGGCTGTTCCTGGATCGCGAGGGCTGCATAGAGTCTTACACTACACTTAGACTCCGTGCAAGCCTTCGTGAATCCTGCCCAAAATGTATTAAGAGATCTCACCTTTAGTCATCTCTCCCTGTTTGCTTGAGAAAGGATAAATGTTTTCTGTGCAGAAATGTGTGCCAATATCTTCTGTACTTTATGGTTTTCTAATGTCTTTAAGTTTCGGTGATGTGAAATGTTGTACACCTTACATGTTGTGTCTTCACTGGCTGGCAGAAAAAATAGCTTATTAATTGATTAACTTTATTTCTTTCTTCATTTAACATTTGCTAACTTGGTAGGTGAAATGGCCCTTGTACCCTTCTCATCCATGATGTGGACCAAGTGTGGTTTATCAAATACATCTAGAACAGAGTATAGCTATATTCTAGATACGCAGCTTTTTTTTTCATTTGAATTTAATTAATCTTCATATGTATAATAATAATATAAATGAAGACATTTTACATCTGAAGTACGGCAATAAGAATATACATCTAAACATGCTGGTGACAAGTTTACACACAAAGAAGGAGTACCTCTAAATGGACATATGCACAAGTACTCATATACACTATTAAGAGGATGTGCAACCAAAAACAGTTGATGATAAAATCTGTCATGTTTAATCTATATGAAAGACATAACAGAGTTTAATATTATTAGTATTTGTAGTGGTATTAGTAGCAGCAAGATAATGGGAATGTTTCTTTTATTTCTGAAATGCTTCTGAGCACATTGTCAATGCTGTCACATTCCCAACCTCCATAATCTCCCCTGTTAGTTATGTCCATTGTTTGTTTAATATTACAGTTTATTTTCCTGTTGTCTTCACTTCAAACTATCAGGCCTTATTTTCCAACTGTTTAACATTAGTTTGTTTTCTGTAATGCACTTGTTTTGTACTATGGAGTTAGTACAGCTTTATATATATTCCATCCCAGACTCTGTCTGTAACAGAGCAACTGCAGTCATGATTGAAAAACATTTATTGTTCAACTGTATGGATATCAGTATCTATACTGGGATATTCTGAGTGCACAGGAGAGTGTAGTAAAGCTGGATATAGCATTAGGAAGGACATTTTCTGCAGAACGGGGTTAATAGGGGAGAAAGGGCAAGTGGAATACAAAATAACAGGGACAGAGTAGATGAAGGTAAAGTGGGTGCGAGAGGAAAGGAAATATAAATGTCAGTGAATTCAGATGGGATGGAGTTATTTCGAGAGAACAGTTTAAGTGAGTGGAATGATTGCAAAGGTAAGAGAAAGGAAGACAGCAGCAAGATGTTAGGACATAGCAGAATGAAGCATTGCAGGGAGGCCTGAAGAAGGAAGAAACAAGTCAAAGAGGAGATGAAAGCATGGCGAGACAAAAGACAGCTTACAGCAGACAGGGATAGTGATTCATGGAAGAGCATGGGCCGCAAGAGTGATTGCATTTTAGGGAAAAAGAGCAATACATTGGCAATTTAATGCAGAGGACAAAGCCTATAAGTTTGTTTGTAACATGTTTTATTATATTGTCCTGGGTTTGATTAAGTCAATGTCATCCACCATTTGCATGCCTATGATTAATTCTCTTAGACAACATTCCTAAGTCACATCTGTGTAACAAATAATTTAAAGAATCCGCATGACACAAGGATTATGTGGGAGTGGCAAATACCATTACTGAGGTGGGGAGGGTGCTAGATAATATTAAAACAGTGGAAAAGGATGTTTATAGTGGCAAGATTACTGCAGCTTACCCAAAAAAGTGGTATTAGTGGGTAATGATTTTATTGATGGAAAACATGGAGAGATATTAAGGGTAAATGTAGGAGTTTAAAGCGCCAACATTAAATAAGCGATGGGTGGTGAAAGACAAAGTGGTACTGCAAGGAAGGGAAAAGAGACAATATACTTATTGAGACATGTAAGTACTGATACTTTGTCAAAGGCAGCCACAGAAGGAGCATTTACAAGGATTAAAGTTTTTGAGGAAGGACCAGTGTAAGGTGTTTATTAAGGGGTGGTAACTTTAAATAGAGTTGGAAAATGGTGGGGACAGAGAGGTGATAAAGTAAAAGTTATTTATCGGTAGGCATATGAATGTTGCAGAATAAGGGTATAAGGGTGTAAGAGTTTGAAGGTGTAAGTAGGAGAAATGGGGTGTAGGTTAGAAAGTAATGTACAATGCAAGAAGTCTGCGAAAGGAAGTGAGGGAATTATATGCAGATTATTGGGTTGGGCTGACAAAGAACTACCAACAGAATCATGGGCAAATGTGGTGAGAGGCTGATACATGTAAGTGCTGGAGTTTATGTTTTCTGATATGATAGAATGTGTAAGACTGGGGAGCTTGGAGTATGAGAAGAGCACTTAAAGTATAATATGGATAATTAGCGAGATGGGGAAGTGGGAAAAGGGGGTGTAATTGATGTTAGCTATCTAGTAGTCAGATTGGAGGGTATGAGAGAAAGAGGTTAGAGAGGGATGGATACTATTTACAGACCATCAAATGTTAATGTACTTGATGATGCACTGATTAAAGGATGAATATGTAAACATAAATAAGAAAAGAGTGTGGCCATAATTAGTAATTTAATTTTTCATATCCTGAATTGAATGACCCTATGTTAAGGGTGGCAGAGGAAAACACTTCATTTATGATAATTCAACCTAAGGTTTTAATACTTCCAGTTCAGAAGGAAAATAGGAAGGATAGTTCTTTATATAACAGAACAGATAGGACTTTTGGAGATGAAAGTGCCTCTGAACAACGTTGATCACACTACAGGCTTTTACATAATTACGGCAGTTCTAAAAGGAGGGGAAACATTGCTTTGGGTTTAGGTTTGTTTCCTATTTGTTATCAAAAATATTAAAATGCACATATTTTGTTTTTATTTACTTTGAACAATATTATGTTGTTTCATAAATTCATAGGTTTCTGTGCTATTTAAGGTAATGTTAGAAAGCAAAAATATCAGAGTTTCATTTTCCTGGATCTAGAGTGCAATGTGAAAACAGGACAGATTTACTTAGTGTAATGTGATGTTTCATTTAACATGCATAGTTTACTGCACTGCTTATGGGAAAATTAAATATTAGGACAGGTGTCATTTATTCCTCTGTGGTTTATGCCACTGTGCCTGACAATCATCAGTTAATTTTTTCCAGCTGTGAACTACAATGGAAATATAAGGATAGATGTAAACTATAGGATAGCTCTTCTCATATTGTTTAGCTTTTTTACACTCTTTGCCTCCACTACTTGTTGATCTTCAGTCGTCTCTTGGCCCATAAGCCAGTTTGTTGCCCATCACCAGGGAGAGGGTTGACAGAAACGAGGAACTGTGTTTCAGGTAGCCATCGGGGTGGTTTCAGGGTTTCCACTTAAGCAAAGCCAAAGGAGGACCTGAAATGTGCTGTCCCACTGATTAATTTCATTTTTCAGTCAAGTCTTTTTTTACCATAGATGAAGTATGTATCTACATAATATGTGGCAATTATGCCTTTGTATTGCATTTAACATCAAATCAGTAATAACTGAGAACTGTCTTGTGGTGAATGGGGGCATACTTTGAACTCTTTAACTAAGTGTTAAAGGATTTGTAAAGTCTATGCTTGACTTTTGTTAGCTACAAACAGTCATGGAAAGTTTCCCTGTTTCCAGTACCAATAATGTCTAATAACTTACTTTAGAAAAGAGATGTGATTTCTTGCACTGCTCTTATATGCTTCCATGCTCATTTACTTACTCGCTCATAGTTCTTAGCTTTCTTGGCTGATATGATAAGTTGGGTAAGAATGGACAATAAGTCAGTGTTCATGAACAGATTGATACAGTTCCAAATCCTTCTCTTGCGTAACTTTTTCATACTTGCACTTGATACCTGAAATATAAGGTGCCACTGAATGCTGATGAGGGTCACTGTAGCCTTCAGTACAAAGAAGCTCTTAAGTGTGGATACAGGGAATATATATATTAACTGTAAAATGATGGTAAATCACAGTCTTCTCCCTTTTCTGAATCACAGCAGTCTTGTAGTCAGTACATATAATGATTGGCTAGCAGAGTGCTGAGCCCCATGTTGGGTTTGCCTCCCTGCAAAAATGCCTAAAATGAATAGCAGCGAGAAGCAGAACTGACTGTTATTTCATGGCCTTCAGTTTGATTTTAGAAGTGTTGGGACTGCAGTATCAGGCCTTACATATCTGACAGGGACCATGAAGTGAACACAGCCATGCATTCTTCCTGATCAATCAGACTTCCCTATGTATGACTGTGGTTATCTAGCTACTAGTAACTCTTACTCCTGAATTATATTATATACAACTGCTGGTATGGGGAATTGTCTTACCCAGGTTTCTACAAAGGGAGAAGTGCATTGGTAGTGTGTCTCATTCACAGAGTTCAGCTAAGAGAGGAATCATATTCAACATTCAAAAAGGAGTCTTTGGGTATAGTTTGGGCTATACAAAAGATTACCATCTACATGGATGGTAGAAAATTCACTGCATTTACAAGTAACAATCCTTTTGGCTTTACAGGCACAGTGGTTAAAATACTGAGATACACAGATGGAGCTTTGATTACAGTTCTGCAACATTACAATCCAGGATAGGAGTGGTACTAGTAATACAAATGCAGGCAGTGTGTCAAGACAAGTGACTTGATAGTGTTCCAAAGGGATGCACAAACCACCTAAATAATTCAATGTGAAAGTGGAGGCAAGAAAAGGAAGAAGGGTGTAAGACTTTCAAAAACAGGGGGTCATTAAGTTACTTTTAAGACAGGCAAACAATTTTAAACAAGTGCAAAAATGAGGGCTAAAAGGGGGACTCATGGAAACCAATTCATTTGATATTGAAGGACAGAATTGGGTAAATAAATGAAGACTTTTAATATGGAAAGAGCAACCCCATCACCATGCAGAGCAGTTTTGTCTCTTACTGACTCAACTAAAATAACGAAATCTGAGATAAAGAGCCCTTGAGGCAGCTGTCCATGTGACCTTTCAGTTTTGAACAAATAAGCTGTGAAGAATCAGTCAACATCAGATTATATGGCACCATTGAGCCTGGTTTATTGAAGAAGCAAATAACTAAAATGGAAAGACTGAATGTGGGAAAGGTGATGGGAGCAAAGTGACCCAATGATATTTAAAAACGTGAGAACAGTGATAGTATCCATATTTACAGGGATCTTTCATAAATCCTAGAAATGCATAAAGTGTATAAGGAGGCTGGTGTAGTATATATATATATATATATATATATATATATATATATATATATATATATATATATATATATATGGGTTTACTGCTTTACTTCGAAAATACACCTCTTCAGAATAAAGCAGTAGACCCTACACTTCAGCGAAAGTCCACTTAAAGAAAAGTGCACTTTCGCTGAAGTCTAGTTCCCAGGCTACACACACAAAAAAAACACTAAAACATGTTTTTGCAAGGGGGGGGGCAAGCTCCCCTGCACCCCCCTACTTAAATATACCAACTCCGAGATCGCACTGCTGTGGGGAAATTAGGGAATATTCCCATTCCTCGCTGTAGTGTGACTGCTGAAGTCAATGGTCAAAGCTTCAGTACTTCGAATAAGTGGACTCGGTGAAGTGGGGTTCGAAGTAGTGAAACTTCAAACATATTGACGGATCCCATATATATATATATATATATATATATATATATATATATATATATATATAAATAAAATAAAATCAATAATACCACTGTAAGTTAAACGACTATGGAGTTTATTTATGGGACAGATGATACCGAATACTTTAATATGACAGACAGGTTGGTGACAAAGGGCATCAGATACAATAAGTATTCTATATTTATAAAGAGAATTCCTGCTTCATATACTGATATAATTATTTAACCCTCTGTGGAAGCACTGGATGAGTAATAGGAAATGTGTATAATCTATTTTGATTTCCAGTTAGGTGTCTATACGTGAGTAATCTTTATAAGCTAGAAAATGATTGTATAAATCTAAGGTGTCGCTCTCTTACTTTAGACACAATAGCAGAGTCTTCGTAGATTCTGTTTAAGCAACTTTATTTTATACAAACACATCATGATAGAAGTTTACTGACTTTAACTTAAGTAACTTCCATACAAACTAACTGCTGTAATCATACATGCTTACTCTATGGCTGCACTCTCAAAATGGCACTAGGAATGGCACGTGCTTGACATTTATATGTGCACGCTCAGTCTTTGACGTACTTCTTAAAGACACAGCACACGGCACATGCACTCTGATCTACATAAGGTAAACTAAAAGCTCACTCACTTTGGCAAGACTGACAGTGAAAGCCAGAGAAATGTGCTCAGAGTAGAGACGGGCACAAATAAAACTTCTTTTGGGCTGGGTGGAGTGGCCATTGTTATCAAGTTAAGTGAATGATAACCCACTGTGATGATAAGATACTCAAACATTAAATACATTTTTATATTGAGGGTTTTCACCCCGACCAGCCAAATATTCAATGTAATCAACTATGACATCATCCTAGAGAAATACAACTTTTGTAGCAATCAGAGTTCTATCTCATTTTGGTAAACTATAGAACATCTAATCCATTATTTGGCAATGCAGGCTTCATGAAATGCTTGACAGACTGAATTCTTCTAATTGATGACAATTCCTCATATAGATCTGTTCTGAGATTAATTCAATACTTTTTCACTCATTGATAATTTACATTGTGAAGACTTATTTTGTCATAAAAACTTATTTATAATTTATATTAAAATTTGAAAATAATTGACAGATAAGACATTTACTTGTTTCTTCTGAAACATTTATAGAAAATATCTACTTGAATTAAATGAAAACTGGTTACAGTTAAATTCATTAGCATCTTTGTAACCTAAAGTATTAGGAATTCCTTAAAATTGTTCACTCGCTACCTGTAACTAAATTGCAAGCACAGATATTACTTTGAAAAGCCACTCATTTATAATAAAACAATCCTTTATGCATGTTACTTTTTAGGAATTCTTTAGAGGCTTTTACATTTCCATAGCCTAAGAATCCCTGTCCTAAGCAAATTTTTGTGATTCATTCTCTCCACTGTGATTGTTGAAATATCTTTAATTCTTCATAAGGGATATTGCACTGTCCTTATGACTGAATAAATGATGACTGAGCATCCCCCCAGACAGAAATAGCCATACTAAACCCACGGTTAAGGTCCATTCACTACTGTTTAATTTACACTGGGACTCACAGATTTCATTTATAATGCTGGCCCTATTATACAACACATTATTCTTATCTTCATATATTACAGGTAAAGTAGTTTTTACACAGTAGAGATACTTTGTCCTCTGGTACAGTTCTTCAGAAGCTATTTCAACTTCTTCAGTAACATATGCAAAAAGAATTTCTCATATTCTGACACAGAGGTCATAGTTAAACCATTGTCTTAAATGTCATTTCTGTAGAGATTCATATAATTTAGCATTCAGAATGATTTAGAGTATACATATCTGAATTGTTTCCTGACAAAATAATAAAATGTATATTTTAGAATTCAAAGTGGAAACAAACACAAAATGCTGAGTGAGAGCAATTTTCCTTACTAAGATCTCTGTTGAATGGACTGCATTTTCATACTCTGCCTCAGAGTCATTTGAACCCCTGCCATAGAAATAACAGGCTTCCACATAAGGCTATAAGATCCATTTGATGATGCGAGTGAGAACATTTGTCTGACCTTTTGTTATTTCCCATATGCACCATTTTACACATAAATTCAATTTAATGTAATTGGTATTTGACTTCTTTTCACCATTTTTTACATTTCCACGTTAATACTGTCTATGTTAGTTTTGCTGAAACCATCACATTTTAGCCTTTATGTCATTTGTGTACATAACAATATAGTTGTTTTTTAGGAGACGCACTGACATTCTGTTAGCAGTGCACTCTCATTTGGGTAACATTGCAGTCACATTTGTGTAACAATACAGTCACATTTGGGTAACAATGCACTCACATTTTAGTAACAATGCACTCTCATTTGAGTAACAATGCACTCACACTAGCGCACTCACATTTGGGTAACAGTCCACTCACATTTGGGTAACAGTCCACTCTCATTTGGGTAACAGCGCACTCACATTTGAGTAACAGTGCAATCTCATTTGAGTAACAATGCACTCACACTAGAGCACTCACATTTGGGTAACAGTCCACTCACATTTGGGTAACAGCGCACTCACATTTGGGCAACAATGTCCTCTCATTCTGGTAACAATGCACTCACATTTGGGTAACAATGCACTCTCATTCAGGTAACAATGTACTCTGCTGCAGCCTTATCTAGCTATAAGGTGTCTTTGCTTCTAGATTAATTTATGTTGCTTTTTTAATGCCTCCTCAAGTGACAAATCTACTTTGGAAAGTGAATTTTCATACATTTTCACAATATACGTCACAGACAG
>NC_056746.1:1111401145-1111523645 GCF_019279795.1 Protopterus annectens | reverse complement strand
TGTTTTCTGTGCAGAACTGTGTGCCAGTATCTTCTGTACTTTATGGTTTTCTAATGTCTTTATGTTTCTGTGATGTGAAATGTTGCACACCTTACATGTTGTGTCTTCGCTGGCTGGCAGAATAAATAGCTTATTAATTGATTAACTTTATTTCTTTCTTCATTTAACATTTGCTAACTTGGTAGGTGAAATGGCCCTTGTACCCTTCTCATCCATGACGTGGACCAAGTGTGGTTTATCAGATACAGCTAGAACAGAGTATTGCTATATTCTAGATACGCAGCTTTTTTTTTCATTTGCATTTAATTAATCTTCATATGTATAATAATAATATAAATTAAGACATTTTACATCTGAAGTACGGCAATAAGAATATACATCTAAACATGCTGGTGACAAGTTTACACACAAAGAAGGAGTACCTCTATATGGACATATGCACAAGTACTCATATACACTATTAAGAGGATGTGCAACCAAAAACCGTTGATGATAAAATCTGGCATGTTTAATCTATATGAAAGACATAACAGAGTTTAATATTATTAGTATTTGTAGTAGTATTAGTAGCAGCAGGATAATGGGAATGTTTCTTTTATTTCTGAAATGCTTCTGAGCACATTCTCAATGCTGTCACATTCCCAACCTCCATAATCTCCCCTGTTAGTTATGTCCATTGTTTGTTTAATATTACAGTTTATTTTCATGTTGTCTTCACTTCAAACTATCAGGCCTTATTTTCCAACTGTTTAACATTGGTTTGTTTTCTGTAATGCACTTGTGTTGTACTATGGAGTTAGTACAGCTTTATATATATTCCATCCCAGACTCTGTAACAGAGCAACTGCAGTCATGATGGAAAAACATTTGTTGTTCAACTGTATGGATATCAGTATCTGTACTGGGATATTCTGAGTGCACAGGAGAGTGTAGTAAAGCTGGATACAGCATTAAGAAGGACATTTTCTGCAGAACGGGGTTAATAGGGGAGAAAGGGCAAGTGGAATAAAAATAGCAGGGACAGAGTAGTTGAAGGTAAAGTGGGTGTGAGAGGAAAGGAAATACAAATGTCAGTGAATTCAGATGGGATGGAGTTATTTAGAGAGAACAGTTTAAGTGAGTGGAATGATTGCAAAGGTAAGAGAAAGGAAGACAGCAGCAAGATGTTAGGACATAGCAGAATGAAGCATTGCAGGGAGGCTTGAAGAAGGAAGAAACAAGTCAAAGAGGAGATGAAAGCATGGCGAGACAAAAGACAGCTTACAGCAGACAGGGATAGTGATTCATGGAAGAGCATGGGCCACGAGAGTGATTGCATTTTAGGGAAAAAGAGCAATACATTGGCAATTTAATGCAGAGGACTAAGCCTATAAGTTTGTAACAAGTTTTATTCTATTGTCCTGGCTTTGATTAAGTCAATGTCATCCACCATTTGCATGCCTATGATTAATTCACTTAGACAGCATTCCTAGGTCACACCTGTGTAACAAATAATTTAAAGAATCCACATGACACAAGGATTATGTGGGAGTGGCAAATACCATTACTGAGGTAGGGAGGGTGCTAGATAATATTAAAACAGTGGAAAATGCTGTTTATAGTGGCAAGATTACTGCAGGTTACCCAAAAAAGTGGTATTAGTGGGTAATGATTTTATTCATGGAAAACATGGAGAGATATTAAGGGTAAATGTAGGAGTTTAATATGCCAACATTAAATAAGCGATGGGTGGTGAGAGACAAAGTGGTACTGCAAGGAAGGGGAAAAAAGACAATACATTTACTGAGACATGTAAGTACTGATACTTTGTCAAAGGCAGCCACAGAAGGAGCATTTACAAGGATTAAAGTTTTTGAGGAAGGACCAGTGTAAGGTGTTAATTAAGGGGTGGTAACTTTAAATAAAGTTGGAAAATGCTGGGGACAGAGAGGTGATAAAGTAAAAGTTATTTATCGGTAGGCACATGAATGTTGCAGAATAAGGGTATAAGAGTGTAAGAGTTTGAAGGTGTAAGTAGGAGAAATGTGGTGTAGGTTAGAAAGTAATGTACAATGCAAGAAGTCTGGGAAAGGAAGTAAGGGAATTATATGCAGATTACTGGGTTGGGCTGACAAAGAACGAGCAACAGAATCCTGGGGAAATGTGGTGAGAGGCTGGTACATGTAAGTGCTGGAGTTTATGTTTTCTGATATGATAGAATGTGTAAGACTGGGGAGCTTGGAGTATGAGAAGAGCACTTAAAGTATAATATGGATAATTAGCGAGATGGGGAAGTGGGAAAAGGGGATGTAATTGATGTTAGCTATCTAGTAGTCAGATTGGAGGGTATGAGAGAAAGAGGTTAGAGAGGGATGGATACTATTTACAGACCATCAAATGTTAATGTACTTGATGATGCACTGATTAAAGGATGAATATGTAAACATAAATAAGAAAAGAGTGTGGCCATAATTAGTAATTTAATTTTTCATATCCTGAATGGAATGACCCTATGTTAAGGGTGGCAGAGGAAAACACTTCAGTTATGATAATTCAACCTAAGGTTTTAATCCTTCCAGTTCAGAAGGAAAATAGGAAGGATAGCTCTTTATATAACAGAACAGATAGGACTTTTGGAGATGAAAGTGCCTCTGAACAACGTTGATCACACTACAGGCTTTTACATAATTACGGCAGTTCTAAAAGGAGGGGAAACATTGCTTTGGGTTTAGGTTTGTTTCCTATTTGTTATCAAAAATATTAAAATGCACATATTTTGTTTTTATTTACTTTGAACAATATTATGTTGTTTCATAAATTCATAGGTTTCTGTGCTATTTAACGTAATGTTAGAAAGCAAAAATATCAGAGTTTCATTTTCCTGGATCTAGAGTGCAATGTGAAAACAGGATAGATTTACTTAGTGTAATGTGATGTTTCATTTAACATGCATAGTTTACTGCACTGCTTATGGGAAAATTAAATATTAGGACAGGTGTCATTTATTCCTCTGTGGTTTATGCCACTGTGTCTGACAATCATCAGTTAATTTTTTCCAGCTGTGAACTACAATGGAAATATAAGGATAGATGTAAACTATAGGATAGCTCTTCTCATATTGTTTAGCTTTTTTACACTCTTTGCCTTCACTACTTGTTGATCTTCAATCGTCTCTTGGCCCATAAGCCAGTTTGTTGCCCATCACCAGGGAGAGGGTTGACAGAAACGAGGAACTGTGTTTCAGGTAGCCATCGGGGTGGTTTCAGGGTTTCCACTTAAGCAAAGCCAAAGGAGGACCTGAAATGTGCTCTCCCACTGATTAATTTCATTTTTCAGTCAAGTCTTTTTTTACCATAGATGAAGTATGTATCTACATAATATGTGGCAATTATGCCTTTGTATTGCATTTAACATCAAATCAGTAATAACTGAGAACTGTCTTGTGGTGAATGGGGGCATACTTTGAACTCTTTAACTAAGTGTTAAAGGATTTGTAAAGTCTATGCTTGACTTTTGTTAGCTACAAACAGTCATGGAAAGTTTCCCTGTTTCCAGTACCAATAATGTCTAATAACTTACTTTAGAAAAGAGATGTGATTTCTTGCACTGCTCTTATATGCTTCCATGCTCATTTACTTACTCGCTCATAGTTCTTAGCTTTCTTGGCTGATATGATAAGTTGGGTAAGAATGGACAATAAGTCAGTGTTCATGAACAGATTGATACAGTTCCAAATCCTTCTCTTGCGTAACTTTTTCATACTTGCACTTGATACCTGAAATATAAGGTGCCACTGAATGCTGATGAGGGTCACTGCAGCCTTCAGTACAAAGAAGCTCTTAAGTGTGGATACAGGGAATATATATATTAACTGTAAAATGATGGTAAATCACAGTCTTCTCCCTTTTCTGAATCACAGCAGTCTTGTAGTCAGTACATATAATGATTGGCTAACAGAGTGCTGAGCCCCATGCTGGGTTTGCCTCCCTGCAAAAATGCCTAAAATGAATAGCAGCAAGAAGCAGAACTGACTGTTATTTCATGGCCTTCAGTTTGATTTTAGAAGTGTTGGGACTGCAGTATCAGGCCTTACATATCTGACAGGGACCATGAAGTGAACACAGCCATGCATTCTTCCTGATCAATCAGACTTCCCTATGTATGACTGTGGTTATCTAGCTACTAGTAACTCTTACTCCTGAATTATATTATATACAGCTGCTGGTATGGGGAATTGTCTTACCCAGGTTTCTACAAAGGGAGAAGTGCATTGGTAGTGTGTCTCACTCACAGAGTTCAGCTAACAGAGGAATCCTATTCAACATTCAAAAAGGAGTCTTTGGGTATAGTTTGGGCTATACAAAAGATTACCACCTACATGGATGGTAGAAAATTCACTGCATTTACAAATCACAATCCTTTTGGCTTTACAGGCACAGTGGTTAAAATACTGAGATACACAGATGGAGCTTTGATTACAGTTCTACAACATTACAATCCAGGATAGGAATGGTGCTAGTAATACAAATGCAGGCAGTGTGTCAAGACAAGTGACTTGATAGTGTTCCAAAGGGATGCACAAACCACCTAAATAATTCAATGTGAAAGTGGAGGCAAGAAAAGGAAGAAGGGTGTAAGACTTTCAAAAACAGGGGGTCATTAAGTTACTTTTAAGACAGGCAAACAATTTTAAACAAGTGCAAAAATGAGGGCTAAAAGAGGGACTCATGGAAACCAATTCATTTGATATTGAAGGACAGAATTGGGTAAATAAATGAAGACTTTTAATATGGAAAGAGCAACCCCATCACCATGCAGAGCAGTTTTGTCTCTTACTGACTCAACTAAAATAACGAAATCTGAGATAAAGAACCCTTGAGGCAGCTGTCCATGTGACCTTTCAGTTTTGAACAAATAAGCTGTGAAGAATCAGTCAACAGCAGATTATATGGCACCATTGAGCCTGGTTTATTGAAGAAGCAAATAACTAAAATGGAAAGACTGAATGTGGGAAAGGTGATGGGAGCAAAGTGACCCAATGATATTTAAAAACGTGAGAACAGTGATAGTATCCATATTTACAGGGATCTTTCATAAATCCTTAGAAATGCATAAAGTGTATAAGGAGGCTTGTGTAGTATATATATATATATATATATGTATATATATATATATATATATATATATATATATATATATATATATATATATATATATATATATATATATATATATATATATATATGGGTTTACTGCTTTACATCGAAAATACACCTCTTCAGAATAAAGCAGTAGACCCTACACTTCAGCGAAAGTCCACTTAAAGAAAAGTGCACTTTCGCTGAAGTCTAGTTCCCAGGCTACACACACAAAAAACCCCACTAAAGCATGTTTTTGCAAGGGGGGGGGCAAGCTCCCCTACACCCCCCTACTTAAATATACCAACTCCGAGATCGCACTGCTGTGGGTAAATTAGGGAATATTCCCATTCCTCGCTGTAGTGTGACTGCTGAAGTCAATGGTCAAAGCTTCAGTACTTCGAATTAGTGGACTCGGTGAAGTGGGGTTCGAAGTAGTGAAACTTCAAACATATTGACGGATCCCATATATATATATATATATATATATATATATATATATAAATAAAATAAAATAAATAATACCACTGTAAGTTAAATGACTATGGAGAGCTTATTTATGGGACAGATGATACTGAACACTTTAATATGGCAGCAGGATAGTGACAAAGGGCATCAGATACAATAAGTATTCTATATTTATAAAGAGAATTCCTGCTTCATATACTGACAGAATTATTTAACCCTCTGTGGAAGCATTGGATGAGGAACAGGAAATAGATATAATCTATTTTGATTTACAATTAGGTGCCTATACCTGAGCAATCATTATAAGCTAGAAATTGATTGTATAAATCTAAGGTGTCGCTCTCCTACTTTAGACACAATAGCAGAGTCTTCGTAGGTTCTGTTTAAGCATCTTTATTTTATACAAACAAATCATGATAGAAGTTTACTGACTTTAACTTAAGTAACTTATATACAAACTAACTGCTGTAATCATACATGCTTACTCTCTGGCTGCACTCTCAAAATGGCACTAGGAATGGCACGTGCTTGACATTTATACGTGCACGCTCAGTCTTTGACGTACTTCTTAAAGACACAGCACACAGCACGTGCACTCTGATCTACATAAGGTAAACTAAAAGCTCACTCACTTTGGCAAGACTGACAGTGAAAGCCAGAGAAATGTGCTCAGAGCAGAGACAGACACAAATATAACTTCTTTTGGGCTGGGTGGAGTGGCCATTGTTATCAAATTAAGTGAATGATAACCCACTGTGATGATAAGATACTCAACCATCAAATACATTTTTCTGTTGAGGGTTTGCACCCCGACCAGCCAAATATTCAATGTAATCAACTATGGCATCATTCTAGAGAAATACACCTTTTGTAGCAATCAGAGTTCTATCTCATTTTGGTAAACTATAGAACATCTAATCCATTATTTGGCAATTCAGGCTTCATGAAATGCTTGACAGACTGAATTCTTCTAATTGTGACAATTCCTCATATAGATCTGTTCTGAGATTAATTCAATACTTTTTCACTCATTGATAATTTACATTGTGGAAGACTTATTTTGTCATAAAAAACTTATTTATAATTTATATTAAAATTTGAAAATAATTGACAGATAAGACATTTACTTGTTTCTTCTGAAACATTTGTAGAAAATATCTACTTGAATTAAATGAAAACTGGTTACAGTTAAATTCATTAGCATCTTTGTAACCTAAAGTATTAGGAATTCCTTAAAATTGTTCACTCGCTACCTGTAACTAAATTGCAGGCACAGATATTACTCTGAAAAGCCACTTATTTCTAATAAAACACTTCTTTATGCATGCTACTTTTTAGGAATTCGTTAGAGGTTTTTACATTTCCATAGCTTAAGAATGCCAATCCCAGGCAAATTTATGTGATTCATTCTCTCCACTGTGATTGTTGAAATATCTTTAATTCTTCACAAGGGTATTGCACTGTCCTTATGACTGAATAAATGATGACTGAGCACCCTCTCCAGACAGAAATAGCCATGCTTTACTAAAGTACTAACCCCATGGTTATGGTCCATTCACTACCATTTAATTTAGACTGGGACTCACAGATTTCATTCATAATGCTGGCCCTATTATGCAACACATTCTTCTTATCTTCATATATTACAAGTAAAGTAGTTTTTACACAGTAGAGACCCTTTGTCATCTGGTACAGTTCTTCAGAAGCTATTTCAACTTCTTCAGTAACATATGCACAAAGAATTTCTCATATTCTGACACAGAGGTCATAGTTAAACCACTGTCTTAAATGTCATTTCTGTAGAGATTCATATAATTTAGCATTCAGAATGATTTAGAGTATGCATATCTGAATTGTTTCCTGACAAAATAATAAAATGTATACTTTAGAGTTCAAAGTGGAATAAAACACAAAATGCTGAGTGAGAGCAATTTTCCTTACTACGATCTCTGTTGAATGGAGTGCATTTTCATACTCTGCCTCAGAGTCATTTGGAACCCCTGCCATAGAAATAACAGGCTTCCACATAAGGCTATAAGATCCATTTGATGATGCAAGTGAGAACATTTGTCTGACCTTTTGTTTTTTCCCATATGCACCATTTTACACATAAATTCAATTTAATGTAATTGGTATTTGACTTCTTTTCACCATTTTATATATTTCCACGTTAATACCGTCTATGTTACTGTTGCTGAAACCATCACATTTCAGCCTTTGTGTCATTTGTGTACATAACAATATACTTGTTTTTTAGGAGACGCACTGACAATCTGTTAGCAGTGCACTCACATTTGGGAAACAATGCACTCACATTTGGGAAACAATGCACTCACATTTGAGGAACAATGCATTCACATTTGGGTAACAATGCACTCACATTTGAGTAACAATGCCCTCTCATTTGAATAACAATGCACTCACACCAGTGCACTCACATTTAGGTAACAGTCCACTCACATTTGGGTAACAGCGCACTCACGTTTGGGCAACAATTTCCTGTCATTCTGGTAACAATGCACTCTCATTCAGGTAACAATGTACTCTGCTGCAGCCTTAACAAGCTATAAGGTGTCTTTGCTTCTAGATTAATTTATGTTGCTTTTCTAATGCCTTCTCAAGTGACAAATCTACCTTCAAAAGTGAATTTTCGTAGATTTTCACAATATACGTCACAGACAGACTCTGGGCAGGATTCACGACTGGCTTGCACGGAGTCTAAGAATAGTGTAAGACTCCATGCAGCTATCGCAATCCAGGAACAGCCTGAATGTGCATGTAAGAGAGCACCTAAAATGGCTCTTACACGGACAGGGTGTGGATATGCTAATTACCTCACTTGCAGCCGAAAGGCATGCAAATTAGGTAATTCGGGATCCAGGAAGCAGAATCCTACCCGTGTAAGAGCCGTGTTATCTGCAGAAATGTACTCAGTTGATAACTGAGTACCGTTCTGCAAATAACACAATGGAGCCTTGTCAGCTCCAAATAAAGGTTGCAAATGTCCCAGGCAGCATGCTAATGGCCAAATATGTGACCACTGGCAACGTACCCCGATGTAAACATAAAATAAAAATGATATTTAAACGTAGCGCAGCGCCGCACAAACAGGGGGAGCTATAAAAAAACAGAAAAATAAAAAATTAAACCCACAAATGTGGGTTTATGCAAAGCATGAATTTACAATGGAAGGGAATAGCAGGCTAAAACAACATGGCCACCGAGTAGGGGTTGCTAAGGGGGGAAGCGGAGTGTAAGACATGTAACTAAGCATTAGTAGGCAATCCTATGTAAATGAGTGGTAGGATAGTGAATCGTACTATTACATTGGAAATGAGCACATTCCGTGCAGTGTAGGAGTTGGATAAGGAGGAGTAACAGAGTAGGAGATAGGTGACATCACCGGGGGGAATGTATGAAAGGAATGCAGCTCATTGGAGCACGGTGGCATGTGAAAGCTGTCTGTCAGACATCATGGAAAGAGGAGTGTCAACAAGTAGGCATGGGAAAGCCAAGAAGTGGAAGGTGTACACTTTGGATAACAACAAAGTTTCTTGCAGGGCGTGCATGCGCGCGTGTGCATGCTGGTAGGCACGAGTAAGCTAGAGTCCGAGCGTGTAAGTGTGAGTGCGCACGTTTAAGGCAGAATATGCATGTAGGAGCCTGTTTAAATGCCTGTCAGCTTGTTTGCACTGGTGTGCATGCGTTTTCACCCAAATAAGCATATTCTAGTCCGTCTAAGCATGTGTGCGTGCATGTTAGCCACTGTGAGCGTGTTTTCGCTGGTATGCGGGTCGCTCCCCCCTGAGGAAACAGAAGGGAAAAAGGAAGCATGGGAAATAGTAGGAAGCTAGCAGGGATTACTGGCAGAGCTAGCAGGTGAAAACAATCAGAAGAAGGCAATTACACAGGCAGAACAGTAGCCCAGCCCAGCACTTAAAACTCTGCAAACAACAGTGCAGAATACTTCTCTCAAGAGACACTGCAACAGAGGAGTAAGCTATTAGAAGTGAAAACTGAAAAAGCTTCACTCAGACCAAAAATGCTAGGGGCTGCCATAGCTGTTATAAGGAAGCATATGCAACTTACTGAAGGTGGTGACTATGCAAATGCTGCCGGACAACCCACAGTGAGAAGACGTAGAACAGTGTACAGGCCCAGGGTCACCTACCAGGGGTTACATGAGATGGAGATAGTGGAGTGCTACAGAGTGGACAGAGACCTCCTGCAGCAAATTGTTGAGCTGTGCAGGCCACGCCTCACACACAGAACCAACAGAGGGGAACCCATCCCAGTAGAAACCAAGGTATGTGTTGGCCTAAGAATATTAGCAACAGGTACCTACCAGAGACCAACTGGTGATATGATGGGGATATCACAGGCATCAGCATCCAGGGTACTGCACCAGTTCCTGGATGCCATGTCAGCACATGTCGAAGAGCATGTATATTTCTTCAATTCCCGTGAGGTATTAGCCAGCAATATGCATCTCTTCCAGCAAATAGCGGAATACCCTGAGGTAGTGGGTGCAATAGACTGCACGCATATACGCATCAAAGCACCAGCTGGTGAGTGGGGTAGGGCCTACATTAACCACAAGGGCTTCCCCTCCATCAACTGCCAGGTCGTGTGTGATGCCCAGGGCATAATAATGAATGTGTGTGCTGGCTGCCCTGGAAGCTACCATGATTCCCATATCTGGCATCTGATGCAGCTGTACCAGACATTTGCTAATGGGGACATCCCACATGGTCACTTAGTGGGGGATGCTGGCTATGCACTGGAGCCGTGGCTGATGACACCCATCAGAAATGCACACACACCTGAACAAGAACGCCATAATGAGGCACACGCACAAACACAAAATGTAATCGAGCGTGTGTTTGGGCTGCACAAGTCATGGTTCCGGTGCCTGGACACATCTGGTGGAGCCTTGCAGTACTCACCATCTACATGTACCCAAATTGTCATGGTATGTGTTATGCTACATAATATGATTCTGCGAAAACAGCTGCAGCAGGACCAGGATAGGGCTGGGCCAAAGAGCCCCCCACCATTGCCAAGCCAATCACAGGCAGAGCATGACTTGGAGGAAGAACAACCTGAGCCTGCCCCATTAGGCAGAAGGAGACGTGCCCAGTATGCCTCGGCCTTGGCAAAGCGGCAACACATAGCGCATACACTGGCTCAGTAGGAACCCTGGAAATGATACCGCTCTCTGACTCACACATATAGTAAAAGGGATGCCTAAGTTGACACAATCTGCTATCAAACATGTACAGGGAGTGTAGTAGGTGCATCCAACATAGACAGCCCTGCAGCACCACCTGAGGCATGATTGCCATGTGTTAAGCAATGTAACACCATGTAGTATATGCAAACTTGATGACCCTGACTAACATCCTACCCTCACCAAGCATGATGCCACAATATGAAGATGAGATGATCAATTACAATAATTGGCTTAAGTATTGCTGTTAGTCAAAGGGGATCCAATGCGTGCCAGCCTGGGATGACATGCTGAGCAGGACACGATGCTCCACCTGCTAGGGATGGCATGCACCTATCAGTCCTGGTCCTTTGGATACTGGCAAAGGCTCTTGTCACCCCCGCCATGCCTTGAATAGGTAAGGCTCAAAACACAAACCTACCTCCATAGGTATCACAAGGGATAAGAACCTAGATGTAATGCTACCCAATGCCAGAAGTCTAAACTGCAAGATGCATGCAGTCTAAACTCCCCTCAGCATGGAGAATGTTGATATCTGTCCTGTAACAGAAAACTGGGTCAAGGCTCACAAGAGCGCCCTAACACTACCAGGTTACACCTCATACCGTGCTTTACAGCCCCAACACATGGAACAAACTACAAAAGGAGGGTGACTAGCAGCAATTGTCAAGGATAACCACACCCCCATGTTGGTACCACCACAAGAAGCAGCATGGACTATCCATGGTCAAGTAACAGTGGCTAAAACTACCTCCCAGTTTGTAGCCTGTTACAGTCTACCCTCCTAATGCCAGGAACTGCACTTGGCCTATGTTGGAACACATGGAAATATCAAGCTCTCCAAACAACATTATATTGGGTGACTGAAAATACTCAAACATAGACAGGGAGCATTATTCCAGCTCCAACACCCTAGGCCAAAGGTTCCTAGAATCCATAAACCAAAATGCTCAGGAACAATGTACCACTTCCACAAGAGGGGTAAGCATACTGGATGTGATAATCAGCAACATGGGTACTCTATGACCAGATGAGAAGTGTAACCCTCAATGGTAAGATCAGACCATAGAGTAATCACACTGGATATTCACATCCTGACCACAGTCCCTGGCCAGAAAACCACAGTGAAAAACATGTGTAAAGGAAATGTTGCACTCCTCCAAACTGATGTGGAATCCATTAAAGGCCCTGTGCCTGTGGAAAATATGGGCCACACCTCAGAACCCTTTATAAATGCATTCTATGAACACTGTCAGAAATGCATGGATTATGCAATCCCAAATAAAACCAAGGCCCAATACCATACACGCAGGCATCTAGCATGGTGGACCCCAGCCATTACCAAACCATGCAAGAGAATAAGGAAGCTACTACATGATAGAGCAAACCCAAAAAGGGAAGTAATCTCTGATCAGTATTATGGCAATAAAATATGGACACTCATGAAATCCACTAAGGCCAGCTACAACATGTTGAATCTGTGAATCTTGGGCAATGTTACACCTGCCCCATGTACACAGACAACCCCCTCCCCAAGAAATACAAATATATGTGAGAGATGCAACCATTTATCCAAACTGGAGGCTGAGCTCTCTCAACTCAGTACTGTCAAAACTAGTCAGGAGGATAAGGTAACCACACACCACAAACCCAGTCTCACATAGACCTATCACAACTGCAAACCAAAGACATAAACACACAAAAACATTCCAGGAGGCTCTAATTAAAAATCCACGAAATCAACAGAGGCCTCCAAAGCAGACACCCAAGCAACCACTACCTCCAAACATAGCACATGCAACACATAGTACACAAAGTCGGTGTGCCAAACAGTCACAGGCCATAAGGACAAACAACATGCCTGATACACTTGTAATAGGTGACTCCATAGTCAGACACACTGATGTCCCGCTCACCAGACTGAACAAGGAAAAGGGTACAGTGAGCTGCCTGTAGGCTGCTACAGTCTGCCACATAACACAAGCACGCAGGTCACTCCAAAGCAAGTACAAATATGACTCAGTCATTGTCCATGCTGGTGTGAATGACCTGAGATGTACCTCCCTGGACTACATGAAAAGAGACATAGAGGAGCTCTCCGATTATGTAGGCCAGGCCGGTATGACTCTGACCCTGAGCAGCATCCTACCCTCACCAAGAATGATGCCACAGTACAAACACAGAATGATCAGCTTTAACAATTGGCTCAATTACTGGTGTCATTCCAAGGGGATCCAATGTCTGTCTGCTTGGGATGTCATGCTTGACAAGCCACGCTGCTTTGCCAGGGATGGCTTGCACCTGTCACCCCTGGGCGTCTGGATATTGGCTAAGGCTCTTGCCACCTCCATAGTGCCTTTTGTAGGCAAGGCTGAAAAGACAAACCCACCTCCCTAGAAAGCATAAGTGGAAAAAACATAAGGGTAATGCTGCTTAATGCCAGAAGTCTAAACCTCAAGATGCATGCTCTCGAGACCCTCCCCAGTATGGAGAACATCGATGTCTGTGCAGTGACGGAAACCTGCATCAAGGCTCCTGAGAGCACCCCAGCACTACCAGGTTATACCTCATATCATGCTTTTTGGCCCCAAAACCTGGACCAAACCACAAAAGGAGGGGGAGAATCCATATTCAGCAAAGATACCCACACGTCCAGGTTACTGACAATGCATGAAGCATCAGAGACCATCCATGTGCAACTAACCGTAGGCAAAACTGCTGTACAGTTTGTAGCATGCTACAGACCACCCTCTCAAACCCAGGAACCCCACTCAGCCTTCCTGAAGACACTGGAGAGTATGAATGTCTCTCCAAATACCAAACAAGGTACTCACAAATTATCACATAGGTGGTAATCCATTACGTATGGAAGAAGTAATCAGGGACCTAGGGACACAAGTGGACAGTAACCTCTCATGTGACACTCACATTGCCAACGTGGCTAGGAAGACCTTCTATATTGGAGTCTTATCATGAAAGGATTCACATCTACATCAAGAGAGGTCATTGTGCCCCTATACTCTTCTCTTATCAGGCCCATAATTGAGTACAATGCCCCATTTGGGATGTACCTTACCTGACACCTGCAGCAGTTAGAAAGACCTCAAATGTACCTCACCAAGAGGATAAAGGGTCTCAAACATTTGTCATATGCTGCCTGGCTGTCGACACCCCAGCTGTATGCAGTCACATACTACATACTCAGAGGCGATGTATGCCTGATGTACAAGGCCATGTCCAATACAGAATTAATGGACATGCTCCACCTCAGAAAATCCAAATCCATCAGAGCCGCGAGAGCGAGAGATGTCAACCTCAACACATAAATAAATAGGATGTGCTGGAGGGACAGATTCATAACCCAGAGGCTCCCTACACTCTGGAACAGAATCCCACTCCATGTTAGGCAGAGTCCCTCACTGACTCTCTTCAACAGGAATCTTGCCAAGTGGATGGGAGATCGTAGATTTACACTGGGGGTCTTTACTGTGTCATGTCTAGACAGAGGCACAGTAAAGTAAACCCTAAATGGGCATAATATTCACATAGCAAGGGGTGGCAAAAGCCACACACACTCTGGCTAGGCTTATAAATGCCCTAGGGCAGATAGCCTAGTATGAACCTATGAACCTATGAAGATACAAATTGTACAGGACACTAAGGATAATCACAAGGCTTTCTTAACTGATGGTAGGAACCTTGTTGGGAATTCACAGATATGCTCTGAATTACCAAATATTACAAACAATACACCAAACCCACGCACATTGCCAACATCCAACCTGACAGGTTCAGTGCAAACTCCCACCCAAAATGCCAAATATCTATCCCAGCAGAGTGCTGGCCCCCTGACATTGCAGATGCTGAGGTAACAGCCAGCATCTTCAAAGCAAAACACACAGCATCAATGGTATGAGATGGTGTCCTGGGCTGTGTCCAACATTAACTCCAAGAAGAATGGAACGCCAAATAACACCACTGCTCATTTTCAGCCTTACCACAGGATATGTACCCAAAGAGCAGTATACAGCAACAGTGGTCCCTCTCCACAAAGGTGGTGCCTGAATGGATACTGCAAAGTATCACCCCAGAATCCTGACAAGCTTGGTCTGCAAAGCTATGGAAAGGATCATCATGGACCTCAGAAATAAAGATATTGGGGACCTACAGACACTGGACCCTACCCAGCGTGGCTTTCTTAAGGGCAGATCCTGCCCCTTAAACATGTTTGACTCATTTGAAACAGTCATCAAGGCCATTGATGAGGGGAATGTGGTCCACACAGCCTATCTGGACCTTGCAAAAGCCTTCCATACAATACCCCACGTGTTCATTATTGATAAGTTCACCAGCTTAAATATAAACCCCTATGTCAGTAGATGGGTTGCAAACCAGCCCAAGGACAGAACTGACATGGTCAGAAATGCTGCAGCTATGTCAGACCACAAACCAGCTACAACTGGCATCCCACAAGGCTTGGTCCTGGGACCTCCCTTGTTTGGTATATATTTCCCATAGGTACAGTCCAACATGGAAGGACTGTGTCTGAACAAGTTTGCAGAGGAATACAAACTGGGCACCATATCTGACCCTGCAGCTGACACAAGCATCCTACAAAAGGGCCACATAGAAACAGACAATTAGTGCCAGAGCCATGTCATCAAGCTAATTGCAGAAAAGTGTATAGTCATCCCCTGTGGATAAACAGTGAGTGCCCACCAATTACCACATAGGTGTTAACCCATTAAGTACTTTAGAAGTAATAAGAGACCTGGGGACACAAGTTGATAGATATCTTGCATTTGACAACCATGTGGCTGTAGTGGTTACAGAAACATACCATATACCCACCTAATCATGAAGGTAGTCAGATCTAGATCAGGGGAGGTCATTGTGCCTCTTCAGTCATCCTTCATCAGCCTCACAATTGAGTACAATGGCCCCTGTGGGATGTACCTCAGCAGACACCTCCAGCATCTGGAAAGACCCCAAAAGTACCTCACCAGGAGGATCAAAGAGCTCGAACAGATGCCATGTGTTGCCTGATTAAACAAACTGCAGCTCCACACAGTGCCATACTGCCTGCCCAGAGGCAATCTGTGCCTGATATATAAAGCCATGTCCAAGCTGGAATCAATGAACATGCTGCACCTTGTACAATCTGAATGCCAGTGAGCTATGCACATGAGAGACCTGAACCCCAGCACTGACATACATAGGACATGCTGTAGTGATTGATCCATAACCCAGAAGCTCCCTCCACTCTTGAGTAAACTCCCAGTACAGGTTAGCCAGAGAGTCCCTCATTGACTCTCCTCAAGAGGAATCTTGATGAGTGGATGGGAGATGGCAAGTTTACCCTAGGTATCACTGTTATGTCACGGGTAGACAGAGGCACAGTATACTAACCTTGAAATATGTCATGGCAAAATCCAGTTACAATGTGGGTTGAAGGACAAACACACTCTCTGACTAGCAGTAGAAATGGCCTAGGGCACATCGCTAGTGTTTGTCAATGTCCACCCAAGTTGCGGAATACACTACCAATGTTGGACAAGCCTGGTTTAAGTAGTCCAAATCTGAACAAAATGCAACATGGTCATATGTGCACAACTGGCCCTTAACCAGTCTGGTGTGCTCACTATGAATATTTAAAGCAGTGATAGGACTGAAACCCAGGATACTGTCCACCACAGTGAAAGTACTGAACCAGTACACTAAACGATATTACAGTGTTTGGTCAGTATGAAAGGATGTTGACAACTGTATGCAAGCTATCCCATGGAAACCCGGCAGGCACAGTATAATCCCTGTTGGGTTCAGACACAAAGCAGTTGGGCAGTAAGTACACAACATGACTCCCAACACACAACTATAAATGTGAAATATTGTTGAAGTTCACACACAACCAGAAATGTGGTGGACTGCAGATTTCAACATATAGAAAGCTCACACTGGGCATGCTTGCACACTTTGATAAATGAGACATATATCAGGCAACAAGCCATGGAAAGCCTGAACTGGGCATGCTCACACACTTAGGCCATGTCTCAGTTTAGCAGTTGGCCACACATATCTGGTATTTGTATGTGTTAATCCAGGAACCAACCACAATACAGCAATCTGCCCAGTGCACACAGTTAAATGACTACCGACACATAAGTTAAATAGTGGATCCCTCTCATATTCAAACATCTTCCACAGATACACAAGTTGTTCATAGAAACAGGGAAAGCTATGGGAATAAAGACCTGCAAAGAGTTTATCAGCAACAAATATTGTGCATCTGAAAATTAAACATATGGGTGTAGAGGTCAATACTAGGCTGTTTGCCCTAGGGAATACAAGCTTAGCCAGAGTGTGCTTGGCGTCTGCCTCCCCAGTATGCCTCTGTAAAGTAGGTCACAGAAGGCACCATTAAAAGGCTAGTGTGCTGTGCCTCCATCAAGCAGGGACACAGTGGAGATCCCAGGGGTTGAATTTGCAATGTCACATCCATGTGGATGGTGTTTGCTGGAAGAGGGTTGGTGAGGACGTATAACAGTAATTGGGCATCAATTACAGACTGAGGGGAGCCTTATCTGTAGTGTCTGGACAATTTCACTGTCAACACTTTGACGTGATGAGTTTGAGGGATTGAAGTGTCATGCCAATACTGTTCAGAGACATCCTCCCTCTGTGGGATATTGCTCTGTAATGTATTAGCTCCCTCCTTCTGTTGTACAGCTTATATATGTCTGGTGTACACCAGACAGATCTCCTGTTGTGGAGGAGTCATGGGTTTATTTGGGATAGCATGATCAATGCAAACCTTCCAGATGCTCATAGAATGTAGTTGTCAAGGATTATGCAGAGTGGCCTGTATAATCCCCCAGCATGGGTCCTTTGAAGTCTTCCACCCCAGTCTTCACAAGTGCAAAGTCTGCTTTTGATAAATACTTTGTTTGCAGTGACTTCTTTGCCTGGGGGTGGGGATGGGATATGGATGTCTAGGGAAAGTTGGGTATGGTCAGATATTAACAATGGTGGTCTACCTCTGGTGTGGAACATAGAGTCCCCATGTTGCAGATGGTCAGGTCCAATATGTATTCCCCCTTGTGGCTGTGGTGAGTGGTCCTGCCATAGCACATGGATTCACAAATTGTAGTGGCTGTAGGGTGATGTTGTTGAGGCCTGAGTAGTTCCCCCACACAATATACCTGTACCTGACATTAACCACTGTAATGGTGTATGTGAACACCTTCATATCCTACACTGTTCCCAGGGAAGCAAAGTGTGTGTCCTGGATATGGGAGGGGTGGTCTGAACTGGTTGTGTTGTGTGTTACAGGTCCTGTGGTCATGAAGCATGGTATAAAACATAACCTGGCAGTGCCGATGTGCATATCTGACCCTGAAGTAGGCGGCTGTTAATGCATATATATGCTATCCCCCTAACTGACAGATAGTAATAGATGTACATACTTCTATATAAATAATGATGTCAGCAGCCTATAAATACTGCAGGAGAAGAGCAGACACCAGTAATTCAAATAGCGTGCTCCGCTAATGCATCTCTCTCAAGTGTCATAATATAGTTAGTATGGGTTTGAATCCTCCAAATGCTGAGTGTGTGTGTGTTTGGATGAGGGGGGTTAGTGTGTGTGCGCTTCTGTGTGAAAGAAATGTCCCTTTTGGCAACTAGAAGAACACACTACATGATGCACATTCCTCTTTCTAAACACTGATGATGTCAGCACCCTATAAGTAAAGCAGGAGAAGGGAAACCTCCAAGTAATGTGAATAGCATGCTCTGCTAATGCATTTTTCTCAAGTGTCATAACATAATTAAGTAGGGGTTTGAATCCGGCAAATATTCAGTGTACATTTGGGTAAGGGGTGTTAGTGTGTGTGAAGGAAATGTCCCTTTTGGCAACTAGAAGAACACACTACATGATGCACATTCCTCTTTCTAAACACTGATGATGTCTGCACCCTATAAGTAGAGCAGGAGAAAAAAAACCTCCCAGTCATGCAAATAGCATGCTCTGCTCATGTGTCTTCCACAAGTGTCATAACATAGTTAGGTAGGGGTTTGAATCCTACAAATACTATGTGCGTTTTTGTCACACAGTTTGTCCATGTGTGAGGGGTGTTGCTCTTAATATTGTATGACATAGATTATATCAGTAATATCAATGCACACATGAGGTATGTGTGTGCCACATAGACATATGTACCTGTGACCTTAAATAGTTCCCATGTCTGAAGCCTGCCTCATGTGAATACATGGAATTTGCATTACACAACTTTATGACTGTGGTTTTCTGTGCAGGGGCTGCATTTGGTATGTGAATATACAGTGAGAGTAGTCTATGGTGTCATCTTACCAGTGAGGGATACACTTCTGGTCTGGAGCATATAGTCCACATGTTGGTGATGATCAGGTGCAGCATGTTTTCCCTCTTGTGGGAGTGGTAACAAGTTGTTCCATAGCAATTGAGTGTATGGATTCTAGGAACCTTACACCTAGGGTGTTGGAGCTACAGTAATGCTCCCAGTCTATGTGTGGGTAAATGAAGCTGCCCAATATATTGTTGTTTGGAGACACCTGCAGATATTCATGTATTCTTAAGTAGGCCAAGAGGGTTACCTGGGTTTAGGAGGGTGGTCCGTAGCAGGCTATGAACTGGAAGTCAGTTTAACCCACTGTTAGTTGCATGTGGATAGTCTGTGATGCGTCACACTGTGGCAACAACCTGGGGGTGTGGGTATAGGTTCATAGGTTCATAGGTTCATACTAGGCTATCTGCCCTAGGGCATTTATAAGCCAAGCCAGAGTGTGTTTGGCGTTCGCCACCCAGTTTAGATTAATGTTGCTATGCCCTTTTCTGAGGTTAGTATACTGTGCCTCTGTCTAACATTAACACAGAAGTGATACCCGGGGTACACCTACAATCCCCCATCCACTCATCATGATTCCTCTAGAAGAGAGTCAATGAGGGACTCTGCCTAACCTGGACTGGGATTTTATTCCAGAGTGAAGGGAGCCTCTGGGTTATGAATCTGTCCCTCCAGCATGTCCTATTGATGTCAGTGCTGAGGTTCAAGTCTCTCGAGCGCAAAGCTCGATGGGAGTTTGATTTTCTAAGGTGCAGCATGTCCATTACTTCCGGGTTGGACATGGCATTATACGTCTGGCACAGATCGCCTCTGAGCAGGCGGTATGCCACTGAGTATGGAGTTATGTTAACCGGGCAGCATATGGCATCTGTTTGAGCCCTTTGATCCTCTTGATGAGGTACTTTTGTGGTCTTTCCAGTTGCTGCAGGTGTCTGGTAAGGTAAATCCCAAAAGGGGCATTGTACTCAATTATGGTCCTGATGAGGGATGAGTAAAGAGGCACGATGACCTCCCTTGATCTAGATGTGAATCCTGTCATGATTAGGTGGGCTATATAAAATGTTTTTCTAACCACTTTGGCCACGTGGTCGTCAAATGAGAGATTGCTATCAACTTCGGTCCCCATGACCCTAATTACTTCTTCCGTACGTAATAGATTACCACCTATGTGGTCATTTGTGGCCACTTTGCTTTTGCCAAAGGGAATGACTATACACTTTGGAGCATTTAGCTTGAGGCCATGGCTCTGGCACCAGTTGTCTGTTTCTATGAGGCCCTTTTGGAGGATGGTTGTGTCGGCTGGAGAGTCAATTACAGTGCCCAGTTTGCGGTCATCCACGAACTTGGTCAGCCACAGTCCTTCCGTGTTGTCCTGTACCTCCGAGACATGTATACTGAACAGGAGGGGTCCCAGGACTGAGCCTTGTGGGACACCACTTGTAACTGGTTTGGAGTCTGACATGGCTCCAGTAATTCTAACCATGTGGGTTCTGTCCTTGAGCCAGTTTGCAACCTATCTAGTGACATAGGGGTGTATATTTAAGCTTGTGAGCTTATCTATAATGCCCGAGTGGGGTATTGTATCGCAGGCTTTTGCGAGGTCCAGGTAGGCTATGTTGTCCACCTTCCCCTTGTCAATGGCCTTGCTGACTGTTTCAAAGAAATCAACCAGGTGTAAGAGGCAGGATCTGCCCTTAAAGTCACACTGGGTAGGATCCAGTGTCTGTAGGTCCCCAATATCTTTATGTATGAGGTCCATGATGATCCTTTCCATAGCTTTGCAGACCAAGCTAGTCAGGCTTATGGGGTGCTAGTTTCCAGGATCCATTGAGGCACCACCTTTGTGGAGAGGGACCACTGTTGCAGTACGCCACTCTTTGGGTACATAACCTGTGGTAAGGCTGTGATTGAACAGTAGTTTTATGTTTGGGTTTAGCTCATCTTGGAGTTCATGTAGGATGCAGCTCGGGACACCATCTGGTCCCATTGATGCTGTGTTATTTGCTTTGGAGAGGGCGGCTCTTACCTGAGCATCTGAGATGTCAGGGGGGGCAGCCCTATGCTGGTATAGATATTTGCCCTTCTGGTGGGGAGGGGGGTGAGAAGTTTGTGCTGAACCTATCAGCTAGGATGTTAGCAATGTCTCTGGGTTCGGTGTAGTCTTTTGTCATTTTGGACTAATTCTGAGCATATCTGGGAATTTCCACCCAGGTTCCTAACATAACTGAAGAAAGCCTTGTGATTATCCTTAGTGTCCTGTACATTTCATCTCTCAAAGCTGTCCTTAGACGATTTTATGAGTGCCCGTAGTATTTTGCTAACACTGAACAGAGATGCCTCCCCTTTTTGGGGGTTTTCTCTATCATGTAGTAGCTTCCTCCTTCTATTGTATAGTTTGGTTATGGCTGTGGTCCACCAGGTAGGATGTCTGCCTTTGTAGGATTGGGTCTTGTTTTTATTTGGGATTGCATGATCCATGCATTCCTGAAGGTGTTCACAGAATGCGTTTATAAAGGATTCTGTGGTCTGGGCCGTATTTTCCACAGGCCCGGGGGCTTTGAAGGATTCCACCTCAGTTTTGAGGGGTGTGGAATTTGATGTAGAGAAGTTTTACACTGTGGTTTTGTGGGAAAGGGGTGGGGTTGGGATGTGAATATCCAGTGAGATTAGTTTATGTTCTGATCTCACCAGTGAGAGGTACACTTCTGGTCTGGAGCATAGAGTCCCCATGTTGGTGATGAACAGATCCTGTATGTTTCCCCCTCTTGTGGGAGTGGTAACAAGTTGTTCCATAGCATTTGAGTGTATAAATGCTAGGAACCTTTGAGCTAGGGTGTTGGAGCTAGAGTAATGCTCCCAGTCTATGTTTGGGTAGTTGCAGTCCACCAGTATAATGGTGTTTGGAGAGACCTTCATATTTCCAGTGTTCTCAAGAAGGCCAAGTGGGGTTCCTGGGTTTGGGAGGGTGGTGTGTGCCAGGCTATGAACTGGAAGGCTGTTTTACCCACTGTTAGTTGCACATGGATAGTCTCTGATGCTTCGGGCTGTGCCACCAACCTGGAGGTGTGTGAAACTTTGATGAATATTGATACTCCCCCCCTGTTTTGTTTCGGTGCAAGTTTTGGGGCCGACAAGCATGGTATGAGGTATAACCTGGTAGTGCTGGGGTGCTTTTGGGAGCCTTGAACCAGGATGCTGTTACTGCACAGATATTGATGTTCTCCATGCTAAGGACAGTGTCCAGTGCATGCATCTTGAGGTTTACACTGCTGGCGTTGAGTAGCATTACTATTAGTTTCCTATCCCTTGTGATACCTATGGAGGTGGTTTTGTCTTTTGAGCATTGCCTAAAAAAGGCACTATGGCGGTAGCAATAGCCTTTGCCAATATCCAAAAGCCCATGGGTGACAGGTGCAAGCCATCCCTAGCAAAGCATCATGGCTTGTCGAGCATGTCATCCCAGGCTGACAGGCATTGGATCCCCTTTGAATGACACCGAAACTTAAGCCAATTGTTGAAATTGATCATCTTGTCTTCATATTGTGGCATTCTTGGTGAGGGTAAGATGCTACTCAAGGTCAGGGTCATACCAGCCTGAGTCACATGCTCAGAGAGCTCCTCTATGTCTCTTATCATGTAGTCCAGGGAGGTACATCTCAAGTCATTCACACTGGCATGGACACTGACTGAGTCATATTTGTACATGCCTTGGAGTGACCTGTGTGCTTGTGTTATGTGGCGGAATATAGCGCCCGACAGGCATCTCAATGTGACCTTCTCCTAGTTCAGCCTGGTGAGCGGGACACCAGTGTACCTGATGATAGAGGCACCTATTACAAGTTTATCAGGTGTGTTGTTTAGCCTTAGGGGTTGTGACTGTTTGGCACTCTGGCTTTGTGAGCTATGTGTTGCACGTGTTCTGTTCTGGGGTAGCAGTTCCTTGTGTGTCTGCTTTGGAGGTGTCTGCTGCTTAGGCAGAATTTTATTTAGAGACTCCGAGTATGTTTTCGTGTGTTTATGTGTTTGGATTGCTGTCGTGGTAGGTCTTTGTGAGACTGCAATTGTAGTGACTGTGGTTTCCTTCTCCTCCTGACAGGTTTCGCCAGTACTGAGTTGAGAGAGCTTAGCCTGCAGTTTGTCTATATGGTTGCATCTCTCACATGTGTTGGAATTTGTTGGGAGGAGGAGAGGGTTGTCTGTGTACATGAGGCAGTTGTAACATTGCCTCTAGATTCCCAGATTCACCAGCTGGACTGGAGAGGAGATTGACAACTGACCTTTGGACATGCTAGAATAGTATTGGGAATTCCTTTATAATTAACAACAAAAAGGGCCAATGGGGAACAAGGTACTCAAAGTGAGTTTGTGAAGGTGTAGCGCTTTTAATTTGTTAGTGCTGGCATATATAAATGCTTTAGTGAGCAAGTGCCAGGTAACTCAAATGCAATGTGTTACAGGTAACTTAAATGCAAAAATGACAAACAGTAACTTTCTGTCAAGTGAAACAAGGAAATACGTACAGCAAGCAATGCAGATGTCACTAGGGATCCACAGAGGCGCTGAAAAGCTGTGTTTCAGGTGGAATTAGTGTTTCAGGGAAATAACAAGCAAACAAGCATACAAACAAAGCTACATTCAGCGGTTCTGGATCTAGTCTATGCTACAGCAAACAAGGTGTACCAATTTCAGTAAGAAACAGTTCAAATATGCAGGCACTATAAGCCTTTAGCCAGAAATTCCCAGCTCAGACGGGCAGAGTCCAGCCTCTCCTCCCACAAGAGTGCAGACCATGAACCTTCGTAATGTAAAATCACTGGCCTGAAGCCCAAGTGCTTAAACCAGAACTAATACACATTTAGAATAACAAACACTGAGCCCTCAATCAGCAGTTCCCAACTTAGTAGGATGTATGCTACCTGTCCTGCCACCACAGTATCCTTGACATTTAATGAGACTCACCTCCTGTCATAGTTAGTTGTGTGTTTTGGGGCTGTCAAGCATGGTATGAGGTGTAACCTGGTAGTGCTAGGGTGCTCTTGGGAGTCTTGAACCTGTTGTCTATTACTGCACAGATATCAACATTCTCCATGCAGAGTGGAGTTTGGACTGCATGCATCTTGCGGTTTACATGTCCATCATTGAGTATCATTACTTCCATTTTCTTATCCCCTGTGCTACCTATGTAGGTGGCCTTCTGTTTACAGCCTTACCACCAGAATACAAAGATGTGCAAACATTACACTATGGTAATTAATAGGGGTGTACCAAACAATACAATGACAATCATTCTGTTAATGCATCAGGCATGCTGGGACATACCCAGAATGATATCATTACACTGTACAGATGACAACATCATAATATTACTACACTTCGATGTAGTCACCCTGTGCATCAGCACCATGTTAACCGGTTCCTGCATCGATGTTACAGATTGCAGGAGGTGGCACAGTTTCATCATATGCACAGGGTGTGTACTTGGTATGCCTGAGTCTGCCACTGATACAACCAATCGACATGTATGTGTGTGTGTGTTAGTGAGGGACAGCAGTACAAGATGGGGCAATGTTGATGCAGTTTGTGCATGTATGTGTTAGCCCTAGGTGTTAGCATTATGCATGTGTGTATGCATGCACATAGTTCTACCTCGTGGCTGCCATATACGGGTGTTTGTGGGCAGCCACAGACTGTACCTGCCAGGTCATACAGATCACTGTCTCTGGCCATGGACACGGTACCTGTGCCTGGCAGGGGTGCTACGGACAGTATCAGGTACTAAGCCAGACTGCGTACTGTCATCAGAAGCAGTTGGTTGATGACTGGAGACATGTCCCTGCTGGGAATGTCCAGAGCCATGTGCACGTGGTCTCCTCGGGTGGTCTGATGACAGCACAGACCCAGCATTGCTGGGGCTGGTACTGGCACTATGGGAGCGGCCGCGGGTTTGTTGTCATCCGTGATGACTGCCAGCTGCTGTTGCTGGCATATGTCCATATCGATGCCTCAACCATCCTGCGTTGCCCTGGCTCATGGACATGTAGTTGTGGAACAGATCTAATGTGTCCCCCCAACGTCTGTCAATGACCTCGGTGAAATTATGGATGGCAGCCGCAATGTCACGCATAGTGTCATTCATAGCAGTGCGATGTGCTCTCAGCTCCCTCAGACCCTGTCTAGTGTACCGTTCCATACGTGACTGTGCCTGCATTACAGCCCGGAACATAGCTGAGGTTAAAAGACCTCTGTGGGCACATCTGACAGGGGCAGTATGACCATGGATGCTCCCACAAGAACCCCTGGACATCTGCCTGTGTGGTACCATGTCAGGACTCTGGCCATGGCTGCTGTGAGAGGATGCATGTGCCACTGATAACACATTACCCTGGTCAATGCCCACTGTATGATGTCCATCACCTAGGGACATTGGTGACAATGGATGTATTGGCAGGATGACTGTGCGCATTGATGGGGTTGACAGCTGTGTACTGTAGATTGGCTGACCAACAACGGACCCTGGCACACCTCCCTGTGCCATTACACTGGTATCATCATTATCACTATCCCCAGCAGTGGATTCAGGTTCCCTGCTGCACACCACCAGAGCAACACCAGAACCTGTGAGAGGACGACAGGAAACACAGTTTACAATGTGTACACAATGTTACCACAGATGCACATGGGCACATGCACACATGGGCACATGGGCACATGCACACATGCACACATGGGCACATGGGCACATGCACACATGGGCACATGCACACATGCACACATGCACACATGCACACTCCTCAGTACATGAGATACAAACACACCTGCAGTCAAACACATAGCAATACCGTTTGAGGGTATTATTACTATTATTATCATTAGTATTAAAGGTATTGTTATTACACACTCACCAGCATGGATTGTCTGCCTTGCTGTTACACCAGAGGGACCTGCACAAATAAGACAGTTATTGTCAGTGGGCACAACTGTGCCATTGAGACTGTGAGTATGATACAGTTCAGTAGTACAACAGTTGGCTTTCACAGGTCTACTGCTGATATTGAGAATATCACTCTTGCACAATAATTACCAGGATAACAGCTACAAACACAGTACACACCTCACACATGCATAAACTACCAGTGTAGAGAACAGTCAACTATAGATATGGCATGTTACCTGCATGCTCCAAGTCCTCATGCTGGGTTGCTCCAGCCTCCATCATTACACACGTGTGCGGATGTTGTTGTTGGGCTGGAGCCACAACAATTAGGAGGAACCCCTCCAGTCTAGTGAGGGGGGGGTGTATAGCTACCCCACCACCTGTGGCAAGCTGTTGCCTGTGGATATAAGATGCACACTGATGGACATTTCTAATTAAATCACTGCAGTGATGGCGTACCTGCTCATATGTCCGGTTATGCATGCCTATGTCATTTACCCGACTGACAAGGTCTTGCCACAGTGCAGCCCTCTCCTGCTGGTTCTGGCTGGTGCGGGAAAAGAGTGTGGCAAAATCCCGCACCAGGCTCTGGTGTATCTCCTCTTCCTCTGCAGCAGAGTACTTGGGGTTGCACTGGTGCACCATCACCCTGGAAGGAAAAGAAGAATATGTGAGCAAGTGATATGGCACACATAATACTCTACTGTAGAGATATCACTGAACTGTCATATATAGCATCTGTCTGTCTATTGGGGGATACACATGTAAATGACCACATATCAGTGCTCAGCCAACAACTGTGTGACAGTGCCTGGCACACTCCATACAACAAACAAGTATACTCCAGCAGTCGACACACTGTTTGAGGTCCAATGCACAGCCTCACACTGGGGGGTTGTATTAATGTAATGTATGGGGAACATTGTCAACCCATGCAATGCATGCAATGCATAGTACAAATTTCACTGGTAATGCACCGTAGTCTTTGTTGCCATAACCATACCTACACTGCAGTCACATACAGGGAACCACAGCACAACATATGGCAATGTAGTATGTTTGTATCCCAATACCTGACACATCTTTCTCTGGCCTCACACCAAGGACATACACTACCATGTCAAGTCATGCTGAGCAATCACACCATTACAGACCTTGCACACAGTCAGTGGCACACTCATTCCCCCTCACATAGTTGGTATTGCAATGAGTACATGTGTGTGTGCATTGTGTCATAGGCAGGTAGTATGCTATTGGCCCTGGGCCTACAGCAGCATACTGTTATGCTACCCTGCCCCTTGGGACACATGTAATGTGATTGTACTTACTCCTGTCAAACAGTTACACAGGGTGACTCATATGGCATATTACCTATCTGCATAACATTCAGCAGGGGTATGTCTGAAATCTACTAATGGGAAGCCTTGCTTCTTAATGCTGGGGGGTTTACTCCAGGGTATGGCTTATTTGTGGGTAGGAACCTGTACCTCCACCATGTGCTCTTTACTGCAGTGCCAAGGATGACAGACATAGGTCATTTAGGCTGGGGATATTGTGAGGTGTTACCATGGTTGTTGGACAACGGTTATGGGTGTGACTTAACTATGTATATCCAGCAGTGGTAACCTCTGTGTAGGTAGTATGAGAGGCACTCCATCTATGGTTTTGTCAGTCACTCTGCATAGGTAATGTGTTTGAGGGCATTATCACTGCTTGTTAGGTATGACTGTGTCCTTCTCCCTTTCTGTAGTTGTCATGGGAGGTACATACCGTGTAGGACATTGTGAGGTGTAGAGGGGTACAGTGACCTACATTTCCCTAGCTGACACACCATTTCTGCTGACACGTACCATGCACAGGTATTACAATACTAGTGTGCCACTGTGAATATCAAAGGGGAGGCTATTGTACACTTCTTTCCCATGTTCCCTCCTGACACATCCAGTAGTAGGCAGGCAACCACATATGTGGTGGTTAGTGGTGCAAGTGTTTTAAAATGGGGTATGGTACTCCAGTATCCACACTGGTGTTCAGTTCATGCCTTTGTCACCAGGCACCTGTTGCAATACATCAGTATATATATGTGTGTATATATATATATATATATATATATATATATATATATAGAGAGAGAGAGAGAGAGAGAGATATTCATATGCATACATATCTGTAGACATTCATATCTGTCTGTATATGTTAATGTATCTATATATATATACATATATATGTATGTGTCTATTACATATATATGTATATACATATTCTATCTATCTATCTATATATGTCTATTTCTACATCCCTCTCTATCTATGTATACATATATGCACATTATATATAGATACATATATAATATACATACATATACATATAATATATATATATATATATATATATATATATATATATATATATATATATATATATATATATATACCTTTTTATTTACACATACGAATATACACACTAACATACTGCTAAACATCCATTACTGTGCAATCTGCATTGTACGTTGCACTACAACCTACATTGATATGTGCACATAGCAACCTTCACATACATATGTATGTCCAGCCTTTACTAACAGTTGCAGTATGTCCCCTGCCCTACGCACATCTTCATAAATATATATATATATATATATATATACAGACTGCTAACACATATGGAGGGTTCACAGTATGTAAACTATTACATTATTAGTTTACATTACCTTTGTTTGCCACTGCTGTTTGTGATGGCTTGCTGCTGGTTAGCTTGCTGTTTTGTATTGTTTTATTTTCGGTGGCTGTCTCTGTGTCTCTTTTTCTGTTTTTTTTTTTTTTTCTCTCTCTCTCTCTCTCTCTCTCTCTCTCTCTCTCTCTCTCTCTCTCTCTGTCTGTCTCTCCCTCCAGATTTGCAATGAAAGTATTGCATGTGTGGACTGGGAGTACAGGCTGCTTTTGTAGGTATATGCACATGTGCATGTGATGGCCTCTGCACCAATTGTTAGCCAGCATTTACTAATTGCATGCAGCCTGCTGTGTGGTAATTGCAGTTCTCACTGTGATTTCAGGACAGTGCTATAAAATGTTAGGTTAGGTAGGCGTAGCCCTTTCAGATTGTCAAGGTGGGGACCATGCTGGTATGCTGTGGACACTGTTCTGTGAATGTAAAGGTTTGTATGTCTCTCATATTTCAGGCGGTGTTGTAGGCACTGAAATGCATGTTGTACTGACACCTGACTATTGCTTCCTCCAGTTTATTCTTCTCAGTGTGTGTATGTTAACTGACACCTAATAATACTAATACTGTTTAAATGGGAGTATGTGCTTTCCTGTGGGACTTGTGGAGTAACTGGTATACAGCAGTGGCTCTTGCAACTTGTTGCTATGGCTTCACTATTTGGCCTTTACATTCACTCATTGAATGTCTGCTAGGTGTCTTTACTGGAATGCGTTGCTATGGCTTTCCTATTTTCCATTTACCTTCCCTCCTTGTAATGTTTGCTATATTTCTTTCAGCAGCAATTCCTTATATGTTTGTTGTGGTTTGGTGGTACTGCATGCAGTCTGGTCTGGCCAAGGTGTGGGGCTTGACACCTACAAGGGTATTTTATTTTGCAGTAGTGGGGCCTTGTACTTTGTACTAACAGTTATGGATAGCAGGCACATGCAGAGCTTGTAAACTGCTATACTGTCCTTATTTTATTAGTTGGATACCTCCTTTGATATTTGTGGGTTGTACACCTACATGTGGGTGTGCTTGTGGAAGCTATTCTACAGCTATTCAGAGAGTGTGTGACAGCAGACAGAATGATATGCCTGTGAGTTTGTGACACTTGCTGACCTCAGATACTCTCAGGTGTATCTTTTATCAACCTCAGGGAATGGTACATATCAGTGGGATACACCCGTGATATATTTCAGATATTCTGCAGTTGTGACTGTGGGGTATTTTGAGCATATGTATTACTACACCATTTCTGTCATGCAAGTAGTGCATACTTTCAGTAATTGACAGTTACCATTACATGGGATAAAACACCTTTCTGCCTACTGTTAGTACATTTCACTGGGAGTCAGTGGGGCACAGTTAACATTTGTTTTCAAATCAGGGACATCCCTGTAAATCAGTCACAGTTGTGAGGTGTGGCCTCTTACCTATTCAAATATGGCAGTGTTTATCCTGCTCTGATAGTGTGTGTGGTTTGCAAGGTGCTACTGTCACATTATTACCTACTAGCTACCGACTAGCATGCCTGTTTCTCTTCTCACACTAATGTTATACAAATCCACAAGAATTCCATTAAAGATACAAGAAAAGCTTTGTGTAGTAGCCTTCCTATATTCCCTTTACATTCAGTCCTACTATTTCATGATATATTGCTTTCAGCACAAAGTTCTTGTATATCAATCATGGCTTAGTGGTAAGGCATGCAGACTAGTGTTTCCAATGTCCTGGGTTCGAGACTGACAGAGGAATTTTATTTTGCTGCTGAGCAGACTACAGGCCTTGTCATTCAGAGTGACTAAGGCACTTTTAAGCAGTTGTAAGCGGGTTAGCGCTGGTTTGCACGGTGTTCACGCATGCACACTGTCGCTTAGCTTTGCGCACACACACTTAGCTAAGTGCACACAAGCGCACACCCGCTCACTATTGCTTAAAAGTGCTTACTCTCGCGTACACCCATGCTAATTTCTTTGAAAGAAAAGAAAATGGGGAGATAGGACAGTGGTGAAAAAGGGGGCACAAAGAGGGTAGGACAGTAGGAAATCAACCTTGGGATTTGCAGGAAGGATGTAGGAAAGGCCCATAGCTGCCCATTTCTTTATCAGCAACAGCTGTGCATATATCTGTAATTTGGTGTGAGATTTGAAACCTTCCACCCCTGAGAGAGGGGGGTGAGGACAACAAAATAAGTTGTACAGCCAATTGTAATTACCATTTCACATGTCCAGCAGACATGTCTGCAAAATGGGCAGCTATGTATTGGGGCATATTTTTTTTGCGGGAACAGAGTGCCCTTTTTTTATTTTTTTTTCAGGTGAGAGTGGAATGTGAGGTACAGGAAGTAGGTATATTTGGGGAGGTAGGTAGGGGAGGTTAACAGACAAGACAAACAAGACGCATACAGGGGCGGAGTATGACACATGTGTGGGGGAAACACAATTGACAGGGACGGATGTTTGGATATCGCAAGCCCATGAGCCCACAGATGGCAACAGTGGAACTGAGATCCCCAACCATGGGCAGTTGCCACTGTCCCTTCACAGCCCAGGACAGGGCTGTGCTGGGGGCTGTGTAGGACAGGCAGCAGGCACACCCATGAGTTGTGCCACCCGAGCCTCAAGCTGGCGTAGGGGTTCAAGCACAGAATGCCTGATCTCGCTACACACCACAGACCAGACACTTTGGAGGGTGAGTGGACGGTCCCCTCCGGCCATGCTTGCAGAGGGGGAACGAGCCTCATCCCCTGCAGTGCTTCCACCCGATGATGGCACAGGGCCACCAGAGGAGGTTCCGGCCTGGGCACTAGTGCCAGGTGCACTCACCAGCTGAGGTGGGAGAGATGGGTCCGCTGGAACTTGCCTACCCTGTTGTCCTATGTTTATCAATATTTTATGACATTTTGGGTTAGTAACAATACCATTCAAAATTAGTTGTAACAGCATGCGTCAATATTCCCATTAACCAAACACCCAAGAATTCCAAAGATTGAACAGCAAGCATAACACATGCATATTTTGAACAACAGTACACAATCCAACAACATGCAGGGTTGATTGATGGCAACAGGCCATCAGGTTTGGATATGTGAACAGGGCACATGCAGCAACATACGTGCAAATATGTTTGAACCAACAGGACAAATGTCCATAGGAATTAATTGTGAATACACATACCCAGTTTGTTGTGGAATGGCATTATTTGTGAATATAGGGTAGGGTGAAGAAATATTTCATTAACAACTTCAACTACCTATACATATGCTGTACATCTCTAGTAGCTGCAGATATATATACCCTACAGGTCTTAGTACAGTTTCCTATATGTAACCTTAGGAATGTTGGTGATGGGACTATTACTGCTACATTAATATACATTGCATTTTTATTCATACATGTTCATATCTGGCTGTGTTCAGGTACAGCATCCTGCTACATTTCATTTATATGGCTCTAGACAACTGTGGATGTTCATTATTTCATACAACCATACTATCTCCATATTGCAGGGGTACAGCAACATATCCAAATTGTGGGACAGACACATTCCAGACATATTCCAACTTCAGTACTTTATTTCAAACATTTCACTGTTTGGTTGTGGCTGTCTCATTCATTTCATTATGTACTGACTGCAGTATACTTTATTCAGAAGTTATAACAGCTTTCTTGGTTGATTCATAGCTCTTTCTCACACTCTCACTTGTTTTATTTTTACAATTCAATATGGTACTTTATTCTAGGTGTTATTAACATGTCATACTTGGTTACAACAATCCTTTCCAACAGACTCACTTGTTTCATATGGCAGATTTTCAAAGGGGATGTATTTGACACATGTCTATTGTCTTTAGCTTGTTTACCACTAATTTTCAGGCTGCAGCAGGTTATCTGATATTACAATACAGGTGGGAAATCTCTATTTCAGACTTGTTTAATTTTTATTTCTGGATTACAGGCTGCATCACTTATCTAATCATACAGTACTAGCAGAATCTTTCTTCTAGTGTTATTTGAACTTTATTAATATGTAACTACACTGAACTCTTTTACAAGCTGTCTCACTTATATTGTATAACAATTACAGAAATATAATTACTAACCTGCCTGGTGGCGCAACCGCTCCAGCCTATCACCGTAGGCTCGCTGATTCGCAGAACGCACACCTGCAGCTGTAATATAAATGAAGTAATATTGGAACATACATCTCCATAATATCAGCTAGGATAATTCCTTACATACATAATTACATGGATACTTACTCAGTAGTGGGGCATTGGGCATTTGCCGAGACTCTTGGATCCAACGGTTCAGTTGGTCCTGCTTTCGTCTCTTCAGGTCCGCATGGTGGTGACGGACCTGTTCACCGGTCCTTGGTATGCCTGTGGCACTGGTGAGATCATGTGCCAACTGGTTCCACACCTCTGCCTTGTACGTGCCCCACAGAACCTGGCCCTGCATGAGTTGAGCCTCATGATCGTGGACTAGGAGCCAAACCATGTATTTGGACTCCTCAACACCCCACCTCTGTGCTCAGAAGTGACTACCCTCTCCTACACCTGCCATCCTGACTGCAAATAGGTTCCACAATCAGTTATGCTGTGTATTCCCACCTATGGGGCTTATATATGCCTTTTTTCCCACACTTATCTGTGATTGGCCATTTTGGAATTGTATCAGCTTAAAAAAACCTGCTTTGTCATGCTTCTATTTGCATTTATTCCTATATATATATATATGCTAATACTGCATTCTGCAGTACAGCTGTCATGGCTTAGTGGTTCAGTACTTTGACTATGATGCACAGTATCCTGGGTTCGAGCCTAGGCATTGCTTTTTTTTTAATTTTACTATTGTCTAGACAGGCTAAGAGGTGTGTCTGTTTAAAGGCGGCTTTGATACAGGTTGCTCAACGTTGCCCGCCAGTAAACCAGTTGGCACGCTGCGCAGCTCCGTGCAAATGGGTTACACTGGTTAACATGTTATTTGGCTATGAGCACACATATTACGCTATGAGAAATGTTGCGCAACTATGGGCACACAGTTTCAGCATGTTAAAGCGCTGCTCAACTCCGGGCACTCATTTTACACCTGTTAAACCACTAGTCACCTATGGGCAAACATACTCAGCTTGTTAGAGCGCTGCTCAGCTATGGGCACTTATAAAAAAATTTTTTTATTGTGTCAGATTTCTTCATAAAAACATGGCCCATTTCATTACATTTTACTTAAATTATAGTTTTATATATATATATATATATATATATATATATATATATATATATATATGTATACATATTTGTCAGGGGATTGTTTCGTGCTTATTTCACTAAAAGTAAGAAATTATGTTGTTGGGGCTCGAACTGTGACTACCTCCTCTTTGGCTGACGTCTCTACCGCTATGCTATTGCTACTTGGCTTATTTTGCTGTTGTGTTTCTTGACATTTCCGCGGACTCGCTCGTGGGAATTTCCTTTCGGGACTGTGATTCTTCTGGGGGCGTGTCCCTTTGCAGGACTCGCCATGCGGACACACCCCCTACACTGCTACATGGACCATGTTAGCCTAGGGTGTGATTCAGCATGCCCTCATGAATATGCATGGCATGCTGACATCACCCCGTTTAACTGCAGCCTCCATGTAAGACTTGCTAACTCTTACAAGGAGGCTTTGTGAATCCTGCAGTCTATCTTTCTATATCTCTGCTCAGCTTCCTGAAGGATGTTCCTTTGTTTCAGCATATTGTCCCCTTTTTTAATGTTGAAGGTCACTATATATTGAGTGGTGATGTTTGCCCATTAGTTAATATCTTTGATGGTCATCTTTTATTATTATTGCCTTGGTTCAGGCACACTCCTGTTTAGTGATCATACTGTATTATGTTTAACACTAGATGTCTGTGCTGCAGAACTCCATTGCATTTCTTGTTTTATAATGCATATGCTTTTGGCAACCATGCTGTTAAGCACAATCATTTATAGCCCCTTTTCTGTCAGTCTGTTACTCCCACTTCCACGTATCCTACTGTGTTTGCCAGTATGCTGTTTTGTGGTCTTCTGTTGTGCCATTAATTCTTCTTCAGCTATTTAGACCTAATTCTGCTACTTTCTGCAAACAGGACTGTGACAATGAATGCTTGCAGTGTGGTTTATTCTTGTGTTTGTTACGCTTTACTGCCTCAAATTAACAATGCTTTCTTTGCTATAATACAATATTCATTGCCAACACATTTTACCTGATTAGTGTACTGCACTATATTCTACTGAATGTGATCCTAATTTATTACTTGTAACATTATATTTTATTCCCTGGTACACCTTGTTTGTTCTAAAATTCTGTATTCTACTCCTTATGAATTGTCAATGCCTATCTTACTGAATGACTTGCTGCCATCCATATTTTCTACTCCCTAGGCACCCTCTGTAGTCCAAGACACTAGAAAACCTATTTAATATGTACACCTTCTGTGTACATGCAATATAATATTGTCATCTATTGTCACACCTCGTTTGTACTGCTTGCTATAAAACCATGTATTTTATGACATGTACTTTGCAAACAGCTAATGAAATGAACCACACTTTTTGACTGTTACTGCTTACAGTTTACTGTATAACATGATTCTACAGCAGACATCCTTTGGCATCCTGATGCAGGGCAATAACTTAAAAGAACATAAGTATCACATATTAATGTCTTTCATATATAATGGCTGTTACATATATTCTTATCTATAGTGTGTTTGTAATTGTAGACAAGCCTGGAATGTGTCCACCAACAGAAGGAAAAATTGTTCTCTGTGTAGAAAGGTGCCAAGATGACAGCGATTGTGGGGGCAAGTGAATATGCTGGGGCAATGGGTGTGGGCATTTGTGCAGGGATCCCATTAATTCCATTCAAGGTACAGTAAGCTCTACATGCAGCTGGTTCATTGCAGTAACAGGAACTGAGCAACACATTGTCAGTGACATCATTCTGGCTTGTATTCTGTTGAATCAATGCTGAAAATGCCGTTGACAACACATACTTTTATGCACAGACAGATACACACATATACACATTCACACACAGGCATGTGTATGCGCTGACACACACACACACACACACACACACACACACACACACACACACACACACACACACACACACAGGTGTGTGTGTGTGTGTGTGTGTGTGTGTGTGTGTGTGTGTGTGTGTGTGTGTGTGTGTGTAGCCACGAGTATGTGTATTTGTGAAAGGTTGCTCTCATAACTTCCTTTCACTAATACAGGCAAGTTATTTTATTGGTTTCAGACTATTCCTTCTTAAGAAATTATGGACACCAAATCTTGAAAAATATTTTTTCGACATATGGTTGCATTACTTGTTAAACAATCTTAATCTATTAACTGTGCAGTCTTTTAGTATATTTTAATTAATCTGTTTTTACTTAGAGAGGCATCACATTATTATTATTTGCTACCTATCTGGTCCTGAAATCATAAAATATGTTACTTTGACCATAGAAGGCTAGTAGCTTGCATTCTAAATTTAAATTAACTGATTTATAGTTCATTATTCTATTGGAAAACTATGACACAGGAAATACAGTATGGCATGTTTGCATTTAATATGCCAAGTGTAATCAGGTAAGTACTACTCAAATGGACCTTCTAATCACATGACAGGCACAATACATTTTCTTTGAATAGGCCAGAGCCCTGCACTGTGATCTGCTGTAATGAACCTTTTATACGACCTAGATCAACGCCTTGAGTTTACAGCCATTTTATAAATTCACGCCCCCCAAATACTGTTGTAAAACTAAGAGATTATGACCTGTAAAATGTAGACCTTTATCAGTGTCAGTATTCAGTTTGAAATAATCCTGTTCTTTCTTATGAAGACAATAGTTAAATATTCCATATCTAATGTCCAATAAACAGGCTCCATTGTATTTATTCAAGGCTGTTATTAATTGCTCATAGAGGCATACTCAGTTTTTTTTGAAGGCCTTGGACAAAAATGTTTGGAATGGTTCCAACTAGTGGGATTATTTTTTCATTATGTATCTTGTGTGGTAACAATGCTCTGTGCACTGGCATTCATAAGAATAATGTTCTGAATTTTGTGTTTCTAGTTCAACAAAAGACTGGCGTGTGTCCATCAACATCAGGACAATTTGGGCCCTGTGTAGAATTATGTAGAAGTGATAACGACTGCGAAGACAAGCAGAAGTGTTGCAGCAGTGGGTGTGGCCACGAGTGCAGTGATCCTGTTCAAGGTATAAATAAGTTCTGCATACAATTTGTCCCTTGGAGTAACATGAAATGACCAGTGTACTGACATAGCAGATATTCAGTCATCCATGAGAGATGATCAGTGCTGCAAATTCAATAGACAACACTTGCATGTATGCCTTTGCTAACAAACACAGACAAGCACACAAGTGTATACACACATGTGCACATGCACACCCGCATGCACTCACATGCACACACACACACACACACACACACACACACACACACACACACACACACACACACACACACACACTCACAAACACACAAAAATACACGCACTCACTCACACACAGACATGAAGATGCACTCACAATCACACGCACACATACACACACACACATATACACACACACACACACACACACACACACACACACACACACACACACACACACACACACACACACACACATATATATAGAGTTAATATACATTTTGTTTATGTCTAGCACAATCACACAATCTACCTGGGATGTGAGACATTCCTGACCATCAAAAGGAAATAAATAAATCACATAATGAATCATATTATGTCTCCATCATGAAACATACATTGCTTATTGTGTGAAATTCATTACAAATATCAGAAAGAACAAAATGTATTAAGAGATCTCACCTTTAGTCATCTTTCCTTGTTTGCTTGGCAAAGGATAAATGTTTTCTGTGCAGAACTGTATGCCAATATCTTCTGTACTTTATGGCTTTCTAATGTCTTTATGTTTCTGTGATGTTTAATGTTGCACACCTTACATGTTGTGTCTTTACTGGCTGGCAGAATAAATAGCTTATTAATTGATTAACTTTATTTTTATTTCTTCATTTAACATTTGCTAACTTGGTAGATGAAATGGCCTTGTACCCTTCTCATCCATGACATGGACCAAGTGTGGTTTATCAGATACAGCTAGAACAGAGTATTGCTGTATTCTAGATACACAGCTTTTTTTCATTTGCATTTAATTAATCTTCTTATGTATAATAATAATATAAATGAAGACATTTTACATCTGAAGTACGGCAATACAATTATACATCTAAACTTGCTGGTGACTGAAAAATTATATTGAGCTGCTTACTGTGATGGATTTGAAGTCTTCTTAAGACACTCAGTCTTGCTGGCTGGATTCTGCTAAAATTCAAAGTCTAGTTATATTTGCATTCACAGTCTGTTGCATACAGAAACTTGCAGAATATACACTGATGAGAGAATATACTTTGCAGCGTCAATTTAGAGCAGTAACAAATAAATTTTTATAATAAACCAAGTGGACTAACATTGCAGCTTAAAGTACTGTTCCACTTTACTTCTCATATAGTACAGATGATGTGAGAGATATAACATTTACCTCGAGACAAATGCTCTACAGGTACCTCTAACATAACTGGATTCATACAATTTTTTATATACAATTTTAGTCATGCACAAGCATATACATTTTCTCTTGGTATTCTATTTTGGAGAATTGCTCATCCTGCAGAAACAGTACTGATTGTTGCAGATGCTGACGCAAATGCTGACCTAGTAATATTATTTTTAAGCTTCCTTGTTTAACAATGTCTTGTCACATTTTTGCTGAATTTTATAAGAGGCCAGCTTTTCTGACAGTGTGAACATCCTGTTTTTTGTATTTTGTATAAGAACATCTGTTCTTGTGCCAAGGAAACAGATTGTAACAGTGTCATAAACATGTCCTGTTGTTTAAGGAAACATTGTGTCCATTATGCAGAAACATGTCTTGTTGTTTAAGGAAACATTTTGTGTTATTTTTATATGCAGAAAAACATGTCTTTGTTCTTTAAAAGCAGATTTTGCATTTTTGCTCTTGCATAAATCCTGTTTTTAGGTCTGTAAGGGAAAAATGTCCATTCAGCAAATTCCTTATTTTCCAAGCCATGGTAATTTAGTATGGATGCTGATCACATATTACTAAACTCTATTTCTACATTTAAGCAAGCTTTATCTTATACCTTATTTATGTTGCATATTTGTAGCAAAGTTACTTTCAACCTTAGTATATTGTTGAGCACACTCTAACAATTCCCTCTTTTTTATTTTAGACTAGGGAAATAAATTCAGCATTATTTGATATTACTTTTTCATTATGACAATTAACAACAGTAGCTTAACTAGCTTTTGCTAAGCAGACTTTAATACATGTAAATAATATGCAACCAAGCATTACAATAAAAGAAATTAAAAATACAGTGATTTTTCCTGTCCATCCTGTAAATAGATTACTAAACCATTCACCCAAATCATCATTCCAGTTTTTTCTAGTATGTTGAAACACTTGTGCAATCACTTCTAAATGTGCTTTTACATATTCTGTTTTGTCTGGAATAAATGTACAACATTGTTCTCCTATTAAAGCACATGTACCCCCTTGGGATGCTAATATGTAATCTAATGCCATTCGATTTTGCAAAACCATAATTCGTATTGCTGTCATTTCGACAGTAATATCAAGGACTGCATTGAAAGTGGCATTTGCTGATACCTCAACTAGTTTTGTTAGTTTTCTCAGCTCCCAGATGGCTTTTGCAGCCCCATACCAAGGGAAAATACCTGCTCCAGAGATTACATCATCTCCTAAATCCATATCTTTTAATTTAATATAATCAAGATTTTGATGATATATACGTGATGTATCTAAGGTGTCTACTGGATTTTCTGGACTTTCAATCACAGGTAATATATCCCTTTTCTTTTTTGCATTTCTAATGCTTCCTTTTGGTACCTCTTTTGCGTGATGCATTGCTGGTACAACTAATCCTATATAACGGGTGCCATCCCATCCCTTTGGTAACCATTTATAAGCATATTTACCACATATGTAATATAACCCATCAGATAGAGCAACACTGCTATTTACCAGACTGCCATTTACTTGCCCTACAGAAAGAGTTTTATCATGTACAACTGTGAAGTTTTTGTCTGTTTTACTTCGCCAACATGTAATATTGGTTTTACACTAATTTTTATAATTTTGTGAAAAATGAAATGCTGCTGTGTCACTTAATATTAACTGACCTTTAATTGGTATTAAAATAGGAAAACCATGAGAAAATACTCCACTTACTGGTATGTGGTTGTGAAAATTTATCATTTTAATTGTTTGAATACAATTGCTATTACCCACTGGAACAGTTACATTTTGTTGAAAACATGTGATCCCCTGCACTATAGCAGATAACTCTACTCTTTCTTTACGTAATTGTACATTTATGACTTGATCTCCTGTTTCATTTATTAATACCCTCCAACTACTAAGAGAATTTAGTGGAATAGGTATTAGAGGCATTACCCTGTTATTTTTGGTATTAAACTGCATACCCAACAATTAGAAACATTCATGCTTTTTGCATACCAACATTGTCTTGCTAAAAAAGTGTTAAAAGATGGTGACCAATCTTGTTCATTTTTCCACATTTCTTTACTCTCTCTCTTATGCAACTTTACAGTTTGATTAACAGGTTGTAAGTATAATTTAATACTAAGCAATACAATAATAGTTAGTATGATAGCTATTATCAATTTTAAAAAAATCCTTTAAATAGAAATTCCATTGCTGAATCATTTTGCCTTTGGTCAACCAAAACTGGATTTCCAAAAGGATGCACTTTAAACCATGTTAATTTCATTATGGTTTACTCTGTTGGAAACCTACAAGAGAATACATTTAATCAGATTTACATTGCTCACTATTTTTGATCATTCTTAGTTGATCTTTATGTACCAACATTGTTCTGTTTTTCTTTTTTCCTTTGATTTTGTACACTAATGGTCCAAATTGTTCCACTACTTCAAAAGGGCCTTGCCAATTGCTAGCCCATGGTCCTTCCATTTGGAATGTTTTTACTAATACTTTGGTTCCACAGGCAAGGTTTTCTTCAGCTAGTAATATTGGCACCTTTTTCCAAAGATGGAACGCTTGCTCCCTTGCATTATAGTCACATATACTAGTAAGTTGTTTTAGCCATTTCTGATGTTTGCTGATTTCTAGCATGGGCCTACCATTAGGTAAATCTGAGTCAAATGGTAATTGTATGGGCATTTTGCAGCCTGTCATTATTTCATATGGGGAAATACCTGTTTTGCTGTTTGGTGTTGCTCGAATACCCATTAAAATACCAGGCAGATGATGTACCCATGTATTGCCCTTTTCCAAGCATGCCTTATTTAGACATTCTTTTAACGTCCAATTCATATGTTCTACGATGCCATTAGATTGTGGATGGTATGGTACATGAAACCTTTGCTGTATGCCTAACAAATTACACATTTGTTTAATGAGATCACTAACAAACCGTGGGCCATTGTCTGACTCTATGACCTGTGGCCAACCCCAATGACAGAAAATATTTTTTCCATAAGGCTTCTGCTGTTGCCTTTGCTGTCATGGTTTTGGTAGGAATTGCTTCTACCCATTTTGAAAAGACATCCACTAGTACTAGTAGATACCTGTAACCTCCCTTTGTTGTTGGTAATGGACCTGCATAATCTATTTGGACTGCATACCATGGCCCATCCACTGGCTGTACTTGATGTAACTGAGGCCTTTTGCTTTTAGCATTTGCCTGCAGACAGATTAAACATTCTTCTATAATCAGTTTGCAGATCTTTTTTAAATTTGGGTTCCAATGCTTTTCATTTACAACTGCCCATAATTTATCAGTTCCTATATGGCCCAGTATTTGGTGATTTAACTTGACCAACTGGCGTGCCAACTGAAATGGTACATATGGTAACTGTAACCCTTTGGAGGTGGTGTATGCATAGTACTCCTTTGGTGGTATACCTGCTAATCTGCATTAATCGGTTTCTTCTTTTAAGCCTTGTTGTTTTTGTATATTTACAAGGTCTTTTTCTATTGACTCTTTATCTAACTCTTTTAAGACACTAACTTCTACACTGGCATACTCATTTTCTGAAAGTTCTTTTCCATTTTGTGCTGCTTGTTTTGCCAAAGTATCAGCTATCACATTTAACCTGTAAGTTTCACTGGTTGACTTTTGATGTTCTTTTACTTTTAAGATGCTATACTGTCCTTGTTGTTTTGACATTGTTATAACTTTATATATGTCTTTTAATACTTCAGCATGCCATAATGGTTTGCCTACACTATTTACAAATCCTCGTCTTACCCAGGTTTCCATATGCAGTCTTAAAGAATTTACTACGTAAGCACTATCTGAAAAAACATGTTAATAGGAATGTAATACTTTAGCACATACAGTACTGCCTCCAGTTCAGCTCTTTGAGCTGACATATGCCCTGGTAACTTGATTAGTTCAGGAGAACCCAGCTGTGGATTCTCTGGAACTATAGCAAATCCTGTCCAGTATCTGCCTTGGTCCCAGTATCATGCTCCATCCACAAAGATGGATGGCTTAAAGTGATCAAAATCAGATGCTAAAAATTGCACCTCAGGTGACATTATCTTTTCTAAACAGCTATGCTGTTTTCCTTCATATCCCATGTGGTTTGACAAATAGTATTTGTCCCCTGTCTGTATAGTAACAGTTTTCATTCCAAAAAGTGCCATCCATTTTGCAAAGACTGCCTGACTAATACCATCTGTAATTTTATTCATTTCAAAACTGTCTATCAGAGCTTTTACAGCTTGATGTGGTGTTTGCACTATAATGCTGGAAACTACGGTCAAATATTCAGTTTGTTTAATACCCCAGTAAATGGCTAATAACTGCTGTATACATGGATGGTAGCCCAGTTCCACTGGAGTCATCTTCCTGCTAAAGAAAGTGACTGGGCATAATGTTTTTTCCATTCTGTTGTCGTTACCATGTGGCCATTCCTGTAGTAGTAGTACTACAGACAGTTTTTTTTTCCTCCTGCTGCTTGTAGCACAAATGGTAACCTTGGTGTGGGTGCTATTAATTCTGCAGCTTGTGCTAGTTTTATTTTTATCTGTGAAAATGCCTCCTCTTCATGAGATCCCCACTCTAAAAAGGTGGAGTTCTTTTGTTCCTGTAACATTTTGTATAGGGGAGCAGCCACGGCTGCATAATCCTCTATAAATTCCCTATTGTAATTCATGATTCCCATGAATTTATGTAAATCTGCTATAGTCACTGGCTTTTACATTTGTAAAATGCCTTGTACACGTATAGGGCAAGGAGACCTTCCTGTTGGTTTTATAATAGTACCTAGAAATGTAACTTTTTGTGTCATAAACTGATTTTTTTCACTTTTAACCGTAAACCCTGCTTGCTGTAGAGTATGAAAAACTCACTTAAGAAGCCGTACATGCTCCTCTACTGTTTCTGACTGAATTAAAATATTGTCAGTGTAATGTATTACTGAATCTTCCTTTTACAATTGTTGTAGAATGGATCCTACTGTCTGATGAAAAATAACTGGACTGTTTTGAAACCCTTGTGGTAACCTTGTCATGACATACTGCTGGTTTTTGAATGTAAAGGCAAATCTTGGCCAATCTTTTTTCCTGAGTGGTACTGCAAAAAAAATTGCTAAATCTATTAATGTAAACCACTTACTTTGTGGCTTAATAGGTGCAGCCAACTCTGGGACTTCTGGAATCAAATGTGCTCTAGGAGTAGTATATTTATTAACCTTCCATAAATCAATAACAAGACAATAACTACTATTTTTTTTTTCTTAACTGGCCAGATTGCCCTTTTGTATAATCCCTACTTTTTCCCATTCTGCAATACATTTTTCCATATGTTCTTCTGCTTCCCTAGGAATAGGATATTGTTTTTCAAAAGGTGGTATATAGTCCTGATCACTTCCTACCCCTACTGGGCTTTTAGGTTTCCCAAAATCACTGGGACCCTTGGACCACAGATTTGGGAATTGCTGTTGTAAATGCTTCCATACATCCTCACTGTCTGTATTTACATAGCCTGTAGGCTTTTCAGGTTTGTCAGGTAGAGAGATTGCATAGCAACCTGTATTTTGCTCTTCCTCTCTTTGTTGTTTGTCTCCCATCCACAGAATTTCATTAGGTAAATCAATTACTATGCCTAAAGGCCCTAGAATGTCCATACCAATAATGGTATTTGTGCAAGATGGATGCATTAAAAATGCACCCTTCCATATATGCCCCTCTTGACTAGACTTTATGTCCACATTTTGGCTACTCACTGCATAGCATCCTGTGCCATTAAATGCTGAAATGCAAACCTTTTTTATAGGAGTTGCTGGTAACTGTCTGTTTGTGACAGATACTGCTGCTCCTGTGTCTATTAAGATATTTTTCCACAGTGACCCCTCTACCCAAATATCAATAAGTGGTCGTCCATCTCAACCCTTTTTAAAGGTAGTCAGAAAAGATACCAGAGTAGGGGGGGGGCACATCCCTATTGTAAGGAAATCCACTCATCCTCTCCTTTATTATCAAATGCAATATGATACACCTCATGTTTTTGCTTGTCATCTTCCTCTGTGTCTGAATGATCTACATATTTAAGTTTTTCAATCTCTTTTTTTAACTGTTGCCTAGCTATTCCTTCTGCCTGTTATATCAAATGTTTAAGATTTACAGGTGAAACTGTTTGAAAATCTACCGGGCATACTTCTGCTTTTCCTGTATATTGATGGCTCTTATAACTGTTTTTACCAATATTGTAAGGTTTTTGTACATAATCCTGCTGTTCTGACTTTTCTTGTAAATTTGTTTTCTCTTTTTTAGAAACACACCCTGTTCTTCCTTCTTTTTGTGCCAGGCTTTGTAATGATCACAATTTTGCTTAACGTGTCCTATTTTTTTACAAAAGAAGCATGTTGGTGCCTTTTGCTCATTACCTGTGCTTGATCCTGGTACTACAGACATAGAGGCAGGAGCTGGTGGTGCTGACGTAGCTCTTTCTGCTGGTGGTTGGTCACACCACCTTTGCCTTCCCCTGTTTTTTACTTCACCAATTACTTCAAATGGCTCACTATTATCTTCAAATGCAAAGATATGGTGTGAGTATATTGTCCCATCATCGGCCATAGTCCGTCCCCTCATTAGTTTTTGTACCAAATTAGTGAGGGTATCAGAATTTTCTTCATAGATACATTTACTATCCCCTGGAACCCCTTTGACTTCTTCTAAGAAGCAATGTATTAACTGTTTTTGTATGTCTCTTTTTCCCATGTCTCTGTCTGTTTTTTGATATATGATTTGAAATGCAAGTCTAAAATGTTCACTTTGTTCCATTAATTTATCTGTGACAGTAATTTTAAAATGATCTAATAATTTGGCTGTGAGAGGCTGCCCTTGTGTAAATGCCATTAAAACAGCTGTCATACATCCTTCTTTAGTGTTTAACTGATAATCATCTTGTTTTAATTGAATGAAAGTTTTAAAACATTTGGGAATGAAAATCCAGAAACATCTAAGTAATGCATCTGTCCATATATCAGATCCTGCTGTATATGCCACCCATTCTTCAAATGTAAGCATGTTATAAAATACGCCTTTTTTTATCATTCCACTGTGGTAAACTCTGTAATAATCTAGACTGTGTATATAAATCTGTAGTGGTTCCCTGTCCCTGTTCTATAATTTGGACTGGTTTTGTGTATTTTAACTCTTCCTTAAGCTGGGATATCAAAATAGTATTTTGGAGGTTAGTCTCTGTTAATTCCTCTAATTCTTCCTTTTCCTTCAGATGCTGTTTAAGGTCTGTCATTTCTACCTGTAAGTGTTTAAGGGATGTATGATACCTATTATTGCATTACTCTGTGGACTGCAGGGCTCCTATGTACTTTTGACAGAGATCTTGGATGTCATTTCTGAACATTTTAAACTCACTTTGTTTTTCTTTTAAAAACTTATTAAATTTCTTCTGTCAATGTATCATAAGCTTTATTTCTGTCCTCATCTGTATGTGTAGCCGTGGCATCATTCCATGCTTGTACATAATTTTTAAAGGGAGTTACAAGATCTACAGGGGACTCTGTCAATAACAGATTTGACTGCTGTTGTAATTCAGAAAAGAATGTACTGACAGGACATAACTGCTTTACATCTGGATATAATGAAAACTGTGTACCCTTAAGTAATTCTTTATCATGAACAGATCTGTCTGCACAGTCTATTTTTTTAGCAATATCATGCAAGACTTTTTTATGGCATATTACACAAAAAGCAGTTTCTCTTGAATCACACAATACACATTTGCTATGATATACTTCATTTTTTTGCAGCAAATACCAATCAAATGATACAATCCACTTACATAATGCCTGTATGTCAACTTGCCCTAACAAGGTTTTACACTTACTAATGTGTTGTGTATACCAACATTGCCATTCATTCCATATTTTATCTGGTTGTTCCGCTACATTAAGAGTAAAACTTGGCTTACATTTGCTAGAATTCTGCCTGATAGCATCCATACTAAAAAAATGTGCCGCAGAAAAAAGTCTTACCAGTGAGCAAGAAAACAGGTGATCAGGCTGTTGTTGCAGATGGCTGGAAATTTTTCAAAGTCACTCGAGAAGCTGGGAAAGCACAGCAGGCAGTGGACTGCTGTGCTAGTGGATATCTACCTTTTCTTAGAGAAGTTATGGCACTGCAACTTGAACTTCAGTCTCACTCCAGATGTAAACATCTAAAAAACTTTACTACTGCAAGCTGCATAAACTGGAATACTTCTGTTTAGGATTTACACATATGTACAAATGTCAGTTACTGCAATTTAACTGAAGTGACCCTCTGCAGGGCTTACCACTCCTTCTGTGTTTGAATGCAGGCTAGCTTGCCATTGAAAAACGATATTGAGCTGCTTACTGTGATGTATTTGAAGTCTTCTTAAGACACTCAGTCTTGCTGGCTGGATTCTGCTAAAATTCAAAGTCTGGTTATATTTGCATTCACAGTCTGTTGCATACAGAAACTTGCAGAATATACACTGATGAGAGAATATACTTTGCAGCATCAATTTAGAACAGTAACAAATAACTTTTTATAATAAACCAAACAGACTAATGTTGCAGCTTAAAGTACTGTTCCACTGTACTTCTCATATAGTACAGATGATGTGAGAGATATAACATTTACCTCGAGACAAATGCTCTACAGGTACCTCTAACATAACTGGATTCATACAGCTCTTTATATACAATTTTAGCTATGCACAAACATATATATTTCCTCTTGGTATTCTATTTTGGAGAATTGCTCATCCTGCAGAAACAGTACTGATTGTTGCAGATGCTGACGCAAATGTTGACTTAATAATATTATTTTTAAGCTTCCTTGTTTAACAATGTCTTGTCACATTTTTGCTGAATTTTATAAGCGGCCAGCTTTTCTGACAGTGTGAACATCCTATGTTTTGTCTTTTGTATAAGAACATCTGTTCTTGTGCCAAGGAAACAGATTGTAACAGTGTCATAAACATGCCCTGTTGTTTAAGGAAACATTGTGTCCATTATGCAGAAACATGTCCTGTTGTTTAAGGAAACATATTGTGTTATTTTTATATGCAAAAAACATGTCTTTGTTCTTTAAAAGCAGATTTTGCATTTTTGATCTTGCATACATCCTGTTTTTAAGTCTGGAAGGGAAAAATGTCCATTCAGCAGATTCCTTATTTTCCAAGCCATGGTAATTTAGTATGGATGCTGATCACATATTACTAAACTTTATTTCTACATTTAAGCAAGCTTTATCTTATACCTTATTTATGTTGCATATTTGTAGCAAAGTTACTTTCAACCTTAATATATTGTTGAGCACACTCTAAAAGTGACAAGTTTACACAAAAAGAAGGAGTACCTCTAAATGGACATATGCACAAGTGCTCATATACACTATTAAGAGGATGTGCAAACAAACACAGCCGATGATAAAATCTGGCATGTTTATCTATATGAAAGACATAACAGAGTTTAATATTATTAGTATTTGTAGTGGTATTAGTAGCAGCAGGATAATGGGAATGTTTTTTTATTTTTGAAATACTTCTGAGCACATTGTCAATGCTGTCACATTCCCAACCTGCATAATCTCCCCTGTTAGTTATGTCCATTGTTTGTTTAATATTACAGTTTATTTTCCTGTTGTCTTCACTTCAAACTATCAGGCCTCATTTTCCAACTGTTTAACATTAGTTTGTCTTCTGTAATGCACTTGTGTTGTACTATGGAGTTAGTACAGCTTTATATATATATTCCATCCCAGACTATTTCTGTAACAGAGCAACTGCAGTCATGATTGAAGAACATTTATTGTTCAACTGTATGGATATCAATATCTGTACTGGAATATTCTGAGTTCACAGGAGAGTGTAGTAAAGCTGGATACAGCATTAGGAAGGACATTTTCTGCAGAACGGGGTTAATAGGGGAGAAAGGGCAAGGGGAATACAAAATAACAGGGACAGAGTAGTTGAAGGTAAAGTGGATGAGAGAGGAAAGGAAATATAAATGTCAGTGAATTCAGATGGGATGGACTTAGAGAGAACAGTTTAAGTGAGTGGAATGATTGCAAAGGTAAGAGAAAGGAAGACAGCAGCAAGATGTTAGGACATAGCAGAATGAAGCATTGCAGGGAGGCTTGAAGAAGGAAGAAACAAGTCAAAGAGGAGATGAAAGCATAGCGAGACAAAAGACAGCTTACAGCAGACAGGGATAGTGATTCATGGAAGAGCATGGGCCACAAGAGTGATTGCATTTTAGGGAAAAAGAGCAATACATTGGCAATTTAATGCAGAGGACAAAGTCTATAAGTTTGTTTGTAACATGTTTTATTCTATTGTCCTGGCTTTGATTAAGTCAATGTCATCCACCATTTGCATGCCTATGATTAATTCACTTAGACAACATTCCTATGTCACACCTGTGTAACAAATAATTTAAAGAATCTGCATGACATAAGGATTATGTGGGAGTGGCAAATACCATTACTGAGGTGGGGAGGGTGCTAGACAATATTAAAACAGTGGAAAATGTTGTGTATAGTAGCAAGATTACTGCAGGTTACCCAAAAAAGTGGTATTAGTTGGTAATGATTTTATTCATGGAAAACATGGAGAGAGATTAAGGGTAAATGTGGGAGTTTAATGCACCAACATTAAATAAGAGATGGGTGGTGAGAGACATAGTGGTATTGAAGGTGAGGGAAGAGAGACAATACACTTACTGAGACATGTAAGTACTGATACTTTGTCAAAGGCAGCCACAGAAGGAGCATTTACAAGGATTAAAGTTCTTGCGGAAGGACCAGTGTAAGGTGTTAACTAAGGGGTGGTTAGTTTAAACAGAGCTGGAAAATGTTGGGGACAGAGAGGTGATAAAGTAAAAGTTATTTATTGGTAGGCATATGAATGTTGCAGAATAAGGGTATAAGGGTGTAAGAGTGGGAAGGTGTAAGTAAGAGAAATGTGGTGTAGGTTAGAAAGTAATGTACAATGCAAGAAGTCTGGGAAAGGAAATGAGGGAATTATATGCAGATTACTGGGTTGGGCTGACAAAGAACGAACAACAGAATCCTGGGCAAATGTGATGAGAGGCTGGTACATGTAAGTGCTGGAGTTTATGTTTTCTGATATGATAGAATGTGTAAGAATGGGGAGCGTGGAGTATGAGAAGAGCACTTAAAGTATAATATGGATAATTAGCGAGATGGGGAAGTGGGAAAAGGGGGTGTAATTGATGTTAGCTATCTAGTAGTCAGATTGGAGGCCATGAGAGAAAGAGGTTACAGAGGGATGGATACTATTTACAGACCATTAAATGTTAATGTACTTGATGATGCATTCATTAAAGGATGAATATGTCAACAGAAATAAGAAAAGAGTGTGGCCATAATTAGTAATTTAATTTTTCATATCCTGAATGGAATGACCCTATGTTATGGGTGGCAGAGGAAAACACTTCAGTTATGATAATTCAACCTAAGGTTTTAATACTTCCAGTTCAGAAGCAAAGTAGGAAGGATAGCTCTTTATATAACAGAACAGATAGGACTTGTGGAGATGAAAGTGCCTCTGAACAACATTGATCACACTACAGGCTTATACATAATTACAGCAGTTCTAAAAGGAGGGGAAACATTGCTTTGGGTTTAGGTTTGTTTCCCATTTGTTATAAAAATATTAAAATTCACATATTTTGTTTTTATTTACTTTAAACAATATTATAAATTCATAGGTTTCTGTGCTATTTAAGGTAATATTAGAAAACAAAAATATCAGAGTTTCATTTTTTCCTGGATCTGGAGTGCAGTGTGAAAACAGGACAGATGTACTTAGTGTAATGTGATGTTTCATTTAACATGCATAGTTTACTGCACTGCTTATGGGAAAATTAAATATTAGGACAGGTGTCATTTATTCCTCTGTGGTTTATGCCACTGTGCCTGACAATCATCAGTTCATTTTTTTCAACTGTGAACTACAATGGAAATATAAGGATAGATGTAAACTATAGGATAGCTCTTCTCATATTGTTTAGCTTTTTTACACTCTTTGTCTCCACTACTTGTTGATCATCAATCGTCTCTTGGCCCATAAGCCAGTTTGTTGCCCATCACCAGGGAGAAGGTTGACAGGGAGGAGGAACTGTGTTTCAGGTAGCCATCAGTGTGGTTTCAGGGTTTCCACTTAAGCAAAGCCAAAGGAGGACATGAAATGTGCTGTCCCACTGATTAATTTCATTTTCAGTCGTCTATTTTTGCCATAGATGAAGTATGTATCAACATAATATGTGGCAATTATGGCTTTGTATTGCATTTAACATCATATCAGTAATAAATGAGAACTGTCTTGTTTTGAATGGGGGCATACTTTGAACTCTTTAACTAAGTGTTAAAGGATTTGTAAAGTCAATGCTTGACTTTTGTTAGCTACAAACAGTCATGGAATGTTTCTCAGTTTCCAGTACCAATAATGTCTAATAACTTACTTTAGAAAAGAGATGTGATTTTTTGCACTGCTCTTATATGCTTCCATGCTCATTTACTTACTAGCTCATGGTTCTTAGCTTCCTTGGCTGATATGATAAGTTGGGTAAGAATGGACACTAAGTCATTGTTTGTGAACAGATTGATACAGTTCCAGAGTAACTTTTTCATACTTGCACTTGCTACCTAAAATATAAGGTGCCACTGAATGCTGATGAGGGTCACTGTAGCCTTCAGGGAATATATATATATATATTAACTGTAAAATGATGGTAAATCACAGTCTTCCCCCTTTTCTGAGGCACAGCAGTATTGTAGTTGGTACATATAAAGATTGGTTAGCAGAGTGCTGAGCCCCATGTTGGGTTTGCCTCCCTGCAAAAATGTTTAAAATAAATAGCAGCAAGAAGCAGAATTCACTTTTATTTCATGGTCTTCAGTTTGATTTTAGAAGTGTTGGGACTGCAGTATCAGGCCTTACATATCTGACAGGGACCCTGAAGTGAACACAACCATGCATTCTTCCTGACTAATCACACTTCACAATGTATGACTGTGCTAATCTAGCTACTAGAAACTCTTACTCCTGAATTATATTATATACAACAGCTGGTATGGGGGATTTTCTTACCCAGGTTTCTACAAAGGGAGAAGTGCATTGGTAGTGTGTCTCATTCACAGAGTTCAGCTAACAGAGGAATCCTATTCAACATTCAAAAAGGTGTCTTTGGGTATAGTTTGGGCTATACAAAAGATTACGACCTACATGGATGGTAGAAAATTCACTGCATTTACAAATCACAATCCTTTTGGCTTTACAGGCACAGTGGTTAAAATAGTGAGATACACACATGGAGCTTTGATTATAGTTCTACAACATTACAATCCAGGATAGGAATGGTGTTAGTAATACAAATGCAGGCAGTGTGTCAAGACAAGTGACTTGATAGTGTTCCAAAGGGATGCACAAACCACCTAAATAAATCAATGTGAAAGTGGAGGCAAGAAAAGGAAGAAGGGTGTAAGAATTTCAAAAACAGGGGGTCATTAAGTTACTTTTAAGACAGGCAAACAATTTTAAACAAGTGCAAAAATGAGGGCTGAAAGAGGGACTCATGGAAACCAATTCATTTGAGACTGAAGGACAGAACTGGGTAAATAAATGAAGACTTTTTATATGGAAAGAGCAACCCCATCACCATGCAGAGCAGTTTGTCTCTTACTGACTCAACTAAAATAACTAAATCTGAGATAAAGAACCCTTGAGGCAGCTGCCCATGTGACCTTTCAGTTTTGAACAAATAAGCTGTGAAGAATCAGTCAACAACAGATTATATGGCACCATTGAGACTGGTCTATTGAAGAAGCAAAGAAGTAAAATGGAAAGACTGAATGTGGGAAAGGTGATGGGAGCAAAGTGACCCAATGATATTTAAAGAAGTGAGAACAGTGATGGTATCCATATTTACAGGCATCTTTCATAAATCCTTGCAAATGCATAAAGTGTATAAGGAGGCTGGTGTAATGTAATATGTATGTATATATATATATATATATCTATATATATATATATATATATATATATATATATATATATATATATATATATATATATATATATATAGGTTTACTGCTTTACATCGAAAATACACTTCTTCAGAATAAAGCAGTAGATCCTACACTTCAACAAAAGTGCACTTTCACTGAAGTCTAGTTCCCAAGCTACACACAAAAAACCACTAAAACATGTTTTTGCAGGGGGCAAGCTCCCCTGCACCCTCCGATGTGGGGGGCTGTGCCACCCACACCCCTCTAATTAAATATACCAACTCTGAAGTCGCACTGCAGTGGGGAAATAAGGGAATATTCCCATTCCTCACTGCAGTGTGACTGCCAAAGTCAATGGTCAAAACTTCACTACTTTGAACAAGTGGACTTGGTGAAGTGGGGTTCGAAGTAGTGAAACTTCGAACATATTGATGGATCACATATACCACTGTAAGTTAAATGACTATGGAGAACATATTTATGGGACAGATGATACCGAACACTTTAATATGGCAGACAGGATAGTGACAAAGGGCATTAGATACAATAAGTATTCTATATTTATAAAGTGAATTCCTGCTTCATATACTGATAGAATTATTTAACCCTCTGGGGAAGCACTGGATGAGTAATAGGAAATGGGTATAATCTATTTTGATTTCCAGTTAGGTGTCTATACCTGAGTAATCCTTATAAGCTAGAAATTGATTGTATAAATCTAAGGTGTCGCTCTCCTACTTTGGACACAATAGAAGAGTCTTCATAAGTTCTGTTTAAGCAACTTTATTTTATACAAACACATCATGATAGAAGTTTACTGACTTTAACTTAAGTAACTTATATACAAACTATCTGCTGTAATCAGACATGCTTACTCTCTGGCTGCACTCTCAAAATGGCACTAGGAATGGCACGTGCTTAACATTTATACATGCATGCTCAGTCTTTGACATACTTCTTAAAGACACAGCACACAGCACGTGCACTCTGATCTACATAATATAAACTAAAAGCTCACTCACTTTGGCAAGACTGACAGTGAAAGCCAGAGAAATATGCTCAGAGCAGAGACGGACACAAATAAAACTTTATTTGGGCTAGGTGGAGTGGCCATTGTTATCAAATTAAGTGAATGATAACCCACTGTGATGATAAGATACTCAAACATCAAATACATTTTTCTGTTCAGGGTTTGCACCCTGACCAGCCAAATATTCAATGTAATCAACTATGACATCATTCTAGAGAAATACACCTTTTGTAGCAATCAGAGTTCTATCTCATTTTGGTAAACTGTAGAACATCTCATCCATTATTTGGCAATTCAGGCTTCATGAAATGCTTGACAGACTGAATTCTTCTAATTGTGACAATTCCTCACATAGATCTGTTCTGAGATTAATTCAATACTTTTTCACTCATTGATAATTTACATTGTGGAAGACTTATTTTGTCATAAAAAACTTATTTATAATTTATATTAAAATTTGAAAATAAATGACAGATAAGACATTTACTTGTTTCTTCTGAAACATTTGTAGAAAATATCTACTTGAATTAAATGAAAACTGGTTACAGTTAAATTCATTAGCATCTTTGTAACCTAAAGTATTAGGAATTCCTTAAAATTTGTCACTCGCTACCTGTAACTAAATTGCAGGCACAGATATTACTTTGAAAATCCACTCATTTATAATAAAACACTCCTTTATGCATGTTACTTTTTAGGAATTCCTTAGAGGCTTTTACATTTCCATAGCTTAAGAATCCCTATCCTAGGCAAATTGACCCGCGGTAGTAGTGCTCCGGTAGCGTTGTTGCCTCACAGCAAGATGTCGTCACGTTCGATTCTCAGCTAGAGCATCTTCTGTGTGGAGGCATGCGTGAATGGGCGTGCCTTCATTGAAGGTTGTGTATCAGGGCTGGTAACTTGGCATGCAAAAATCCACTACCAAACATTAGCGGACCGGAGTTCCGCTGTGGTGACCCCTTAACCAGGATAAGTCGAAAGACACAACAAAAAGACACAACATTCTCTCCACTGTGATTGTTGAAATATCTTTAATTCTTCATAAGGTATATTGCACTGTCCTTATGACTGAATAAATGATGACTGAGTTCCCCAGACAGAAATAGCCCTGCTTTACTAAAGTACTAAACCCATGGTTATGGTCCATTCACTACTGTTTAATTTAGACTGGGACTCTCAGATTTCATTTATAATGCTGGCCCTATTATACAACACATTCTTCTTATCTTCATATATTACAGGTAAAGTAGTTTTTGCACAGTAGAGACCCTTTGTCATCTGGTACAGTTCTTCAGAAGCTATTTCATCTTCTTCAGTAACATATGCAAAAATAATTTCTCATATTCTGACACTGAGGTCATAGTTAAACCATTGTCTTAAATGTCATTTCTGTAGAGATTCATATAATTTAGCATTCAGAATGATTTAGAGTATACATATCTGAATTGTTTCCTAACAAAATAATAAAATCTATATCTTAGAATTCAAAGTGGAAACAAACACAAAATGCTGAGTGAGAGCAATTTTCCTTACTAAGATCTCTGTTGAATGGACTGCATTTTCATACTCTGCCTCAGAGTCATTTTGAACCCCTGCCATAGAAATAACAGGCTTCCAAAAGGCTATAACATCCATTTGATGATGCGAGTGAGAACATTTGTCTGACCTTTTGTTATTTCCCATATGCACCATTTTACACATAAATTCAATTTAATGTAATTGGTATTTGACTTCTTTTCACCATTTTTTACATTTCCAAGTTAATACCGTCTATGTTAGTTTTGCTGAAACCATCACATTTCAGCCTTTGTGTCATTTGTGTACATAACAATATACTTGTTTTTTAGGAGACGCACTGACATTCTGTTAGCAGTGCACTCTCATTTGGGTAACAATGCACTCACATTTGTGTAACAATACACTCACATTTGGGTAACAATGCACTCACATTTGAGTAACAATGCACTCTCATTTGAGTAACAATGCACTCACACCAGTGCTCTCACATTTGGGTAACAGTCCACTCACATTTGGGTAACAGCGCACTCACATTTGGGCAACAATGCACTCTCATTCAGGTAACAATGCACTCACATTTGGGCAACAATGCACTCTCATTCAGGTAACAATGTACTCTGCTGCAGCCATATCTAGCTATAAGGTGTCTTTGCTTCTAGATTGATTTATGTTGCTTTTTTAATGCCATTTCAAGTGACAAATCTACCTTAGAAAGTGAATATTCATACATTTTCACAATATATGTCACAGACAGACTCTCCCCGGGATTCATGAAGCTCGGCGCAAGGCCGGTGTAAGGCTTGCGCTGGCAGTACAGTGTATAATCGGCGTAGCAGCACCACATGCATAGTAATGAGTGCGCGTCGCAACCACAGACACGTGCAGAGGGCACGTGCGTGAGCCCAAGTAGGATGCGCTCGTAGGCGTGGCCAAGCCGGCAGGCGATGAGCAACCTAAAGTGCTGACTGTCACAGGCCACCTGCAATAGTAACTGCACCAGCCAGGGTCCATGGATAATGAAACGTACACAGAGTATGCAACATAGTACCCGTTCACACAAAACGGAGAACCAAACATTAACCCACGAAGTCCAAATTGTACCCGTGCAAGGAACAAAGGATACGCATAATACCGTGTCCATCACGCAATGCACTGTCAGTGGGCATACCCAGTGAAAGTGTACCACAGCCATAGCCGGCCTTAGGCATAGGCCAACTAGGCGGTCGCCTAGGGCGCCGCTCTAGCAGGGGCACTTTGTCAGTATTTATTTAATGTAGGTAGACCAGGATGGGGGCACTGGGTGGTGTGGTGGGGGGCACCATGGAGCACTTTTGCCTAGGGCACCAGTTGACCTAAGACCGCTCCTGACCGCAGCATGTCAGCGCGCCGCACCTACACACAAGTAGCCCCATGGGCATGGCCACCAGCAGTAGTGAGAGTACACAGCCGGGCAGCCGTGTCGATATAACAACCAGAAGGAAACCAGATACCCTAAACACAGACAAACATGTGCATAGCAACATGTACCACACCCAGCAATGTGCCCGTCGCATACACATAGGACAGCGTATGCCGAAGCATAATATCCAGAAGCAGAACCCATGCATGCAAATGTAATACACAACAGCCCCGTCATAGCACGTAACCCGCACCCATGTACGACCGTGCACCCAACCCAGCTAGCAGCCTTGCGCAGCTGCACACCTACACACAATGGGTATACCTCAAATGTAGTATAAAGTATTGTCCTAGGCAGTGTCACGCGGGCAAATATGTACCCCACATGTCAACATCCCACCTCAGGTACTGATATCCAAATGGCTGCATGTGAATGTGTCGGCAGAATGTGTACATCCCGCATGTGGTATGGACCTGTCGAAACCCCATAGGCGTTCACACGCCACGGTGTCCATAACTGTACACGTCTGGACAAGGCAGTATGTTCAGCCACCGTACTGATGATTAGCTATGCAGACATGTCAAACACAACACATATGGCGGAACATCTGCCCACCAAGCAGGACGCCCCAACAGGGTGCCACATGCACAGAAGGTGAAGGTGGGACATCACACGTTGAGAATAGCGTTGCTGGATGGCCAAACACCTACGGCCAATGCAAAGGATGGAATAACATGTATATGCCTGGATGAATGGGTATGTCATAGCATGGGAATAGGCTAAGCTATCCAACATAATAGCCATGCGTACCAGATACAAACTGCCAGTAACACGCAGTAGTAATGCAGGAAGGCATACACGACTGTGGGAATATCACAGGACATATGGCACGTGCCAAGTGTTGACGCATGACCCAAATGTCCAGGATGGGGCTCCCTGCAAAGAGGAACATGTGCCAACCCCACCCCCCCACAGATGTACCGGCAGTGGAAACACAACCCAGACACACACCAACACCGCCGTCCATCCCATGATAGCAACGGAGGCTGGTCAAAGACCACCATGATGCGTGCACAAACAGGGACACGTGTAACCGTTGCCCTGACAACCCCCCACAGGCCAACGAATAATAGTATGGACATATGCATGTAATGCTGTGAAGGATGTGTGGTAGTCCTCAGTATCACAGAGGTAGGTACACAGATACAATGTAATCAACCATGACGTATGTGCACTGTACACAGCATACCTGCAGGTAATACACAGTTCAATCATGTGCGACAGAAATATACACTTACGAAGAAGGACAGGGGATAAACAAGTGTGAATGGGACAAACTATGAGCATAGGTTCATAGGTCCATAGGTACATAGTAGGCTATCCGCCCAAGGGCAGCTACAACCCTAGCCCATAGTTATGTTGCCTTTGCCACCCCTCCAGTTCGAAGAAAACAATGCCTATTATATTGCTGTACCTCTGTCAAGCAGTGACATTGAAGTAATCCCTGGGGTATATCTGCAATCTCGCATCCATTGGTCAAGATCCCCCTCGAACAAGGCCAGCGAGGTGCTCTGCCTCACATGTACTGGGATGTTGTTCCACAGCATAGTGAGTGTCTGGGCGATGAATCTGTCCCTCCAGCACAGTCTATTAATGACTGTGTCAAGGTTCACGTCACCTGCCCCTGTGGTTCTGAGGGATGTAGATTCATTAGGTGAAGCATAGTCATCAAATATGGGTCGACATGGCCTTGTATGTCAGGCACAGGTCACCACTGAGCAAGTGGTATGTGACTGAATGGAGCAGGAGTCCTTTCAGTTGGGCAGCATAACACATATTCCTGAGACCCTGCATCCGTTTGACGATGAACTTATGGGGCCTTCCCAGCTGCTGCAGGTGTTGGGTCAGATACCATCCGAACGGGGCATTGTACTCAATCATAGGTCTAATGAGTGATGAGTACAAGGAGACGATGACCTCCCCAGATCTAGATGTGAATCCCTGCATGATCAGGTGGGCAATGTAGAAGGTCTACCTAACTATGTTAGCAACGTGTGTGTCGAACGAACGGTTACTGACAACCTGGGTCCCCAGATCCCTGGTAACTCCCTCTGTGCTCAGTGGATTGCCACCTATATGGCAGCTAGGGGTAACCTTGTTCTTCCCGAAGGGTATGACTATGCATTTCCTGGCATTTAGCTGTAGGCCATGTCCCTGGCACCAGATATCCATATCTGTGAGGCCCTTCTGAAGGATATCTGTGTCAGATGTGCATCCCACTATGGCACCCAGTTCACAGTCATCTGCAAACATTGACAGCCATAACCCCCCTGTGTTTGCTTGTACTTTGGAAATGTAGATGCTGAAAAAGAGTGGACCCAGGACTGAGCCCCGTGGGACACCGCCTGTGACCGGCTGTGAGTCTGACATGGTGCCAGCAACTATGACCATGTGGGTTCTGTCACCTAGCCAGTTTGCAACCCATCCTGCGATGTATGGGTTCACATCCAAGCCGATGGGTTTATCAATGATACCTGAGGGGGGTATTGTGCTGAAGGCCTTTGCCAGGTCAAGGTAGGCTGTATGGACTGCCTGACCCTCATCAATGGCCATGGTGACTGTCCCTAAAAAGTCAACCAAGTTTAAAACGCGTGATCTGCCTTTGACCAAGCCAAACTGGGTTTGATGCAAAGTATGCAAGTCCCCTATGTCTTCATCTATGAGTTCCATTATGATCCTTCTCCATGGCTTTGCAGATAAGGCTTGTCAAGCTAATGGGATGGTAATTACCAGGGTCAGTGAAGGCACCGCCCCTGTGAAGTGGGACTACAGTCGCCTTGCGCCACAACTTGGGTACGTTACCTGAGGTGAGGCTAAGATTAAACAGCTGTCCTAACTGTGGGTCTAATTCCTCATTGAGGTCATGGAGTACACAGCCGGGACACCATCTGGTCCCATGGATGCTGTGTTTACTGCCTTGGAGAGAGCATTTCCCACCTGTGCGTTACAGATGTTTCGGGGGCCACAATCCTCTGGTACAGATATCTCTCCATGTGTGGGGGGGGGGATGTTTGCACCGAACCTGTCAGCCAGTATGTTGGCAATGTGTGTAGGTTCAGTAAACTACACATCATTCTGAACCCAGTCCGGGCATATCTGGGAGTGTCCTCCCAGGTGTCCAACATAGCTAAAGAAGGCCGTATGATTGTCTGTCGAGTCCTTGGTGATATATCTGTCGGATTTGCCCTGGATGATGTCATGAGAGCTTGTAGTTCTTCACATATAATGAGCAAGGGTGTCATACCTTACAAGGAGTCTGCTCTGTCTTGTAGTAGCTACCTCCTTTCGTTGTAGAGCTTGTGTATGGCTGGGGTACACCAGACTGGATGCTTGGCTTTGGTACAAAGAGTCACAGTTGTGTAAGGGATTGCCTGATCCATGCAGTCCTGTAGGTGCTGGTAGAAGGCATATGTAAGTGATTCAGTGGCTTGAGTAATGTTTACCACTGGCTCAGGGGCCTTAAAGGAGACCACACTAGTGTTTAGAAGTGTGAAGTCGGCTTCTGAGAAAGCCATATGTATGGTAACCGGCACCACCCACAGCATTGTATGCCAATAGCAGAAGCTAATGTATGTTGTCCAAACACACGTGTCCGTACACATGGAACATCATAGCAATAAACCACGCCTGGATGTGGGTGATGCTAGACATACCCACGGCAGACTTGGTGCGTTCGAGGCGACCGAGACCACACACATAGCCGGCCTTAGGCATAGGCCAAGTAGGCAGCTGCCTAGGCGGCGACGCTCTGCTAGGGACACCCTTCCAGCCTTTATTTGGTGTAGGTAGACCAGGATGGGGGTAGCGGGTGATGTGGTGGGGGCACCATGGAGTCCTTTTGCCTAGGGCACCACCTGACCTAAGGCCACACCTACAGTACCCACACCCAGACGCGGGTCATTGCTAGTATGCTATATCATCTATGGAAAGAAACCATATATTCCCAGACATAATGGCACAGCATAATGCCTGTCCGCCGCCCAAAGCAGACATATGGCACCCGCGGCGGTGCGGACGTACTGCGCGAGATGTCCGTAACCAATGTCGACACTGTCACGCTATGTGAAATAATGTCAACATAGCGACTCAATACTAAACAGCGATGGAGAGCTCGATGTCCCCGTTGCTGAGCTGTACAACCTGTTCCGCAATGTTAAATGTGTGTAGCAGAGCAGGACTGCCCCAAAGTAAGCAACGGACATGTCTGTGGCTCGGTGGAAGCCGTCACGCAATGTTAAACCCATGTAATATAGCGATACAGGTTATAAATACTGAGCTTTAGTAATGGAAATAGGTCCGTTCGACCAGACCGTGTGCAATTACTATAACAAGATCTACAACGGACACGCCAGCCAATCAGCGCACACGGTTAGGAATAATCGGGGGGGAGATGGTATCATAGACATGGACAAACCGTGCCCATGTGACTCGTCTGACATTTGTACATGGTCAGGGCAGTTCCGTACACTAGGCGGACAAGACCAAACCCAAAGCACCACAGGAACACCCTGACAATCGAAGGCCTGTATGCGTAGGGGATATAAGCCCCTGTGATCTGAATATCCCTGCGGTCACGACATATGCATCCTGGGCCATGAGTGGGAGGGAATGAGGAATGTTTAACATGTAGTACTGCACCTTTCCCAGCAGGAGAATGGATGCCTGTGACGTATGTGAGTGCAGGGGGGGGCGGGGGATATGTAAATTTAGCTAAGTACCATGGGTATGCATGTAAATGAGACCGAACAGCTAATTTGTAGTGGTCACAGTAACCGGCAAATGTGAATGCAGTCCCGTTTGAATTACGACCATAGAACATATGAATGTGCACGTGTACGTAATGCGTCCATGCCGCAAAGACTGTTACATGTGTAAAGGTGAAAGTGCGTTCCGCACATGTCCGTCAACCGGATCAGAGATATGTTACCGGAACAGTCACAACTAACACAGGCCACATAACCACACAGACCCAGTAAACATATGTAACCAGAATACGGATATGCATGTGCGCCTGCGCGTAACCCACTATTAGGAAATGCAAGTGCGCGTGTGCGTATGTGATCCGCTCACAGCAGGGAATGTTAAGGCCGTGTCCTCCACGTCAATCATACATGTCTCAAAACTGTCAGCCCCTGAAAGTGTGGAATCGGGCAATGCCATGTAAAGTACCGTTAGAAATAGTGAGAAACACATGCTATGTGATAAGACAAACATAGAATGTGGATAGAATAACGTGTGCGTTAGTAGTATGGATAGACGACGGTTATGCATCAGTAACTTGACCCACTTGTCAGAAGGTGCCCCCGTACGAAAAGTGTTCAGTTGGCTCACACTTGTTGACCGGGCTAGGCTAGCTGGATATATGTCCAGTGTCAGCAGAGGCCCGTGGAGAAATGCTCCACACACAATAATAGCACAACATACCAAAGTACTCATATATGTAACCAAAGAAGAACAACAATAGAAAGTGTCCTGAAAGGACAGGTTACACACAGATCACAGACGACAGAGAAATATATGGCCAGTGGAAGCACGTCACAATTACGGGATCATGTCCCATAGAAGCAAGACGGTCTCACATGACACGCCAGCGAATTGCCAGATAGACACAGGTCAATGTAACACACAGCAACATTAAGGGCCAACCAGCTGTACACCATGCCCGAACCTGTACAGTGGAAAGGTACGGCATGGTAATTGATGTGTGTACACAGGTAATCCACAGGCAGTAACAAAGCAAGGTATGAAACGAGGGGTTCACATGTATATATCTACACACAGCAGTCCGACGGCCCGTATATATGACGCATGGACATAGATTTGTCACCTGAAAACAAGATGTAAACAACTACAGTTTAGTCCATATCATATTGATATAGTAATAATACAGTCATATTCATATTTAACATTGTGACCCTTATTTACATTCATATTTATACAATATATGCATGTAATTGTACTTATTTATTCCATGATTTGGAATCTTAATGCAACAATTATACACATTGATATACAAAAGCATTACCAACACACTACATTCTAAGGTTTACTCACAACAATTATCAACTATGTTTCAATATACTGATGGTATTGACCAATATTGTATTTATATTAACACATCGTTGTTGTATCATTGTTTCCATTCAGTAATGTATGCAACACTGAGTTCTACATGTCACTTTATCATCAAGACTTGGAGCACGGTCCACTGATCTATGAGCAAGTCTATTAATTAGTTGACTTTAAACTGACTCTGAAGGAAGTATATAAGGGACGACTATCTAATGTATCTCGTACTCCGACGTTGCCCCATGTTAGTGGGTGAAAGAGCTCAGTATCCTATGACTGTGGAGTGTATCGTTTTTGTCATTGTCTGTCTTGGCATGGTTTATGTTCAAGAATGTCTTTTATGAAGATGACCAGGACTCAGGGTTTGCTGTTTTTCCACTTACTGGAACATGGATATAGATAGGCCAAGTAATACATAACATGGGTAAGAAGAAAGGAACAGTTTACCAAGAATAAACTAGGAAAAGGACCCACCAGGTCCTAAACCGAGAGCACCAAGCAAACACAATGTAGTGCTACGAAAACCAAGTGTTTCATAAATGAACCCAAATGGTGTAAATCCAAAGATGCAAGTTAGCAACTGCTTTAAATAATCCTCAGAAGTCCCAATAGGAAAGATTCGCCACTTTATTGTCAAAATAACACCACCAAAACAAGTAGATCACGAGTGCTTTCGCCCGGTCTTACCGGGCTTTTTCAAGTGTAATTAGCTAAACCAATAACTCTAGCTTTTATAGAACTAATTGATTAAAATATCACCATGGTACTGATGTTTTATTTGGTTCAAATGGTTCACAAACAACTTTTAACATAAAGAATGAATTTTGTTTGAATTCATATAAGTTTTATACATACATTTTAACAATGCATTAATTGTGTCGAGCATTTGTAAATATGTATTTGTCTCTTTAATGCTTGTATAAGTGGATTTAATTTATTTATAATATGGTGATATTTTAATCAATTAGTCAATCAACAGAACGCACTTGCGCTATAAAAGCTAGAGTTATTGGTTTAGATAATTACACTTGAAAAAGCCCGGTAAGACCGGGCGAAAGCGCTCGTGATCTGCATGTTTTGGTGGTGTTATTTTGACAATACAGTGGCGAATATTTCCTATTGGGACTTCTGAGGATTATTTAAACCAGTTGCTAACTTGCATCATTGGATTTACACCATTTGGGTTCATTTTAGAAAAACCTGGTTTTCGTAGCACTACATAATATGGGTAGTCAAACAGACATCCGCGATTGGGGAACATACAGCAGCAATCAAAACCACTGGCCAGATGGATACAGTCCAACAAGTTCTACACTTTACATATGCACATTGGTGTCCATTGTAGGACCCCAAAAATTGATCCATACGCAATATCAACCAGCTGCGATCGATCGACCCAGAAGAAGTGACAGCCGTGACTACGGCACAGCTAGACATATGCACCACCAGCGTGTTTAAGGTTGATGACAAGTGTCCATGAAATGCAGGACATATGAACAGAAATCCCCAGATTGTCGAGTCCATAGAAGTGCGTTCCCATCCCAGTCCCGCACACATGAAGGATGTGTAATGGGTACCGTCGAGGGTTGCAGCCATGGGATCCTGGGTATGCAGAAATGGGGCTCGGTGTTGTTTGGCAGATAATCCGTTGTCCCGCCCTGTGGGAGGGATGTGGGTATAGCACATGCCTTACTCCCCACTAATAATGCAAAGCATCCACCAGATAATGCTAAATGCAGGTGTGAAATGTGTACAGCCCTATACCAGTGTCCAGTAGGCAATTCCCATGGATGGACAAGCGTACGACCAAGATGGCACCCATAACTGGAAACCTGGTGGAATTACACAGCTGCAGTAAGGCATAACACAGGAAATACAGATAGGGACTACAGTAGACACTCCCCATACAAAGTCAGACCACCGTGCGAATACCGGCGTACACAGCACTCAATCTGCCAGCAACAAAATGGGGATCACTCGCTTCCATACTGCGGAACAAATGGGCGACCTGTGGAACACATACTAATGGCACACCAACAACGTCAACTAGGAAGGTCATAGGATGGTTAAACTATGGTGTTCCCACTTATAAAGAACATCCTTCAATGAATTAATAGGATTAATGTCAATTGACCATGGAATACACCTAATCAACATAAAATAACCGCTGGCACGTTATGGCACACAATCCAAAAAACACATCGGTAGATGAAACAGTCAACGTAGAAATTGTCCAGGACAGTGCCCAAATGGTATACAAAGGTTCTTTCATAGACAAGTAAGCGCTTTCACCCGCAGGCTCCATCAGGCTTACACATAACATAAAAGCATCCAGGCTTTGAATATCCCTCCTTACACTTTCATTGGTCAATTTCCCAGCAAACAATGAACAATTAACCACAGCATATAAAGCGCAGACGCAATGTTAACTACACACACATATATTAACATCTCCAAAAACATCCTATTAAAACATGAATTATATGATATTGTACTATGCCTAATACTCATCAATCAAAGATCTAACAATATATATAGAAGATATGTATATCATATCAATGTAATACAGTGGTAAACAACTGAAAGAGTGGACTAATGTGTGTTAACTGTATATCTGTACCTAAACTACATTCCTGTTACTTGGGTTTAAGCCACCTGCTTCTCAAATGAGGCTTAATCAGTGTTTCATCATTCAGTCCTGGTGTGTGGTCAACTCTCCACCTAATAATCCATCTCAATCCACATTCTAAAGCATAGTTGATGAGGTCCCCCCTCTGGTATTATAACCTAGCCTTTGTAAAACACTGAATGTAAACGTATGCCTTGTGATGTGCTCATAGCCGGCCGTAGGCATATGCCAATCCTGCGGCTGCCTAGGGCACCGCACTAGTAGGGCCACCTGTCTAGTAGGTATGTCATGTAGGTACACCAGGATGGGGGCACCATGTGTTGTGGTGGTGGGCGCCATGGAGCCCTATAGCCTAGGGCAGCGGTCGATCTAAGGCCGCTGCCATAGGAGGGGTAGTACGGTCTGCAGGTATGTGCTGAAGTGCACATGAAACAGCGGTCTACAAGGATTACCCATAGTGGCGACACCTGCACAGACGGCTATAGCGGGACACACACGACCATGCATACAGCTCAGATAGACATACACACACCATAAACAGGCAATTATACACAAGATTTATGGCGTATGCGGTACAGTGTCAGTACAGCAAGGATAGCTGTCTGCCACGATATCCAGCAGATGTCTCTAGGGCATTCTGGAATACGGACGTTGCATGGACAATGAGTGGATATGCATCGTACCACAGTTCTATGTGTCAGCCGTGCAAATATGCGATAAATGGGACAGACAGCTGTCCATGCAAGAGCAGCGCTATGGGCACAACATAGGTATGTATATATACAACGAGAGAGATACAGACGGACACATGTGGCAAGGCCGTGAGTGTAACGTACACAGCACCACCCCACCACACCACAGCAGGGCGCACGTGGAGAACACACTATGGAGGTCGCCAACCACAGCAGGCACACAGGCAGTCCACGAGCTGCATCTCACCATCCACAAACACAGAGATGGCGGCAGGATATAAGTGTTCTGCGGAAACTCTAAAGCCATACCCTATGAACCCATGCGGCTGGGAGCATAGACACACATACACAGCTGGCAGGCATGGGGATTGAACACACCCCCACATACCCAACCGCACAACAGTATGACACAGGTATGGAACGCGCTACGTGGACCACTGAACAAAGCACCGTCAGAGGCACACGTCCAGGTGGGTGACAACATCCGTAAAGGAATAGCCGCCGATAGCCAAGGTGTGTGTTGCCAAGCGTCTAAAATAACTACACTCTACTGGGGCAGCTGTGAACACACACACCCCACACACACAGGGAAGGGCTGGGAGTCGAACCTACGCCTACCTACATGAACACACTACAGCATGATGAACTTACAGAACGCGCTACCGAGATTACTGAGCACAGTGCGGTCAGAGGCATACTTCTAGGCGGGTGACATCATCCGTAAGGGAATAGCTGACAATAGCCAAGGTATGTGTTGCGAAGCATCTAAAAGCATGTCCATCTGCAGAGGCAGCTGGAAACACACACACACACAGGGAAGGGCCGGGAGTCGAACCTATGCCTACCTACATGAACACACTACAGCATGATGAACTTACAGAACGTGCTACCGAGATTACTGAGCACAGTGCTGTCAGAGGCATACTTCTAGGCGGGTGACATCATCCGTAAGGGAATAGCTGACAATAGCCAAGGTATGTGTTGCGAAGCGTCTAAAAGCATGTCCATCTGCAGAGGCAGCTGGAAACACACACACACGGGGAAGGGCTGGGAGTCGAACCTACGCCTACCTACATGAACACACTACAGCATGATGAACTTACAGAACGCGCTACCGAGATTACTGAGCACAGCGCTGTCAGAGGCATACTTCTAGTCGGGTGACATCATCCATAAGGAAATAGCTGACAATAGCCAAGGTATGTGTTGCGAAGCGTCTAAAAGCATGTCCATCTGCAGAGGCAGCTGGAAACACACACACACACCTCACACACACACGGGGAAGGGCTGGGAGTCGAACCTATGCCTACCTACATGAACACACTACAGCATGATGAACTTACAGAACACGCTACCGAGATTACTGAGCACAGCGCTGTCAGAGGCATACTTCTAGGCGGGTGACATCATCTGTAAGGGAATAGCTGACAATAGCCAAGGTATGTGTTGCGAAGCGTCTAAAAGCATGTCCATCTGCAGAGGCAGCTGGAAACACACACACACACACACACACACACACACACACGGGGAAGGGCCGGGAGTTGAACCTACGCCTACCTACATGAACACACTACAGCATGATGAACTTACAGAACGCGCTACCGAGATTACTGAGCACAGTGCTGTCAGAGGCATACTTCTAGGCGGGTGACATCATCCGTAAGGGAATAGCTGACAATAGCCAAGGTATGTGTTGCGAAGCATCTAAAAGCATGTCCATCTGCAGAGGCAGCTGGAGACACACACACACACCGGGAAGGGCCGGGAGTCGAACCTACGCCTACCTACATGAACACACTACAGCATGATGAACTTACAGAACGCGCTACCGAGATTACTGAGCACAGCGCTGTCAGAGGCATACTTCTAGGTGGGTGACATCATCTGTAAGGGAATAGCTGACAATAGCCAAGGTATGTGTTGTGAAGCGTCTAAAAGCATGTCCATCTGCAAAGGCAGCTGGAAACACACACACACACACACACACACACACACACGGGGAAGGGCCGGGAGTTGAACCTACGCCTACCTACATGAACACACTACAGCATGATGAACTTACAGAACACGCTACCGAGATTACTGAGCACAGTGCTGTCAGAGGCATACTTCTAGGCGGGTGACATCATCCGTAAGGGAATAGCTGACAATAGCCAAGGTATGTGTTGCGAAGCGTCTAAAAGCATGTCCATCTGCAGAGGCAGCTGGAAACACACACACACACCTCACACACACACGGGGAAGGGCCGGGAGTCGAACCTACGCCTACCTACATGAACACACTACAGCATGATGAACTTACAGAACGCGCTACCGAGATTACTGAGCACAGTGCTGTCAGAGGCATACTTCTAGGTGGGTGACATCATCCGTAAGGGAATATCTGACAATAGCCAAGGTATGTGTTGTGAAGCATCTAAAAGCATATCCATCTGCAGAGGCAGCTGGAAACACACACACACACACACACACACAAGAAAGGGCCGGGAGTCGAACCTACGCCTACCTACATGAGCACACTACAGCATGATGCATTTACAGAACGTGCTACCAAGATTACTGAGCACAGCACTGTCAGGAGGCATACCCCTAGGTGGGTGGTATCATCTGCAGAGGCAAGGCAGCCGATAGGGAATGAAGACAGAGTGCGCAGTCACACAGCATGTTACCATCCCAAGGTGGGCGTACAATAATACGGTAGTGCTGCAGTCGGGAATACCAACTAACTATGGAGCAGTACATCACAACATGGATACGGGATGCACCACATACAGTATACCCTATGAGAGGGCATCCGGCGTGCACGATGTAGGCAGCCATTGTGGCATAACAACCACATATGACTCACCTGGATGGTCACCATGGCTATGCAGGATGTCATTGGCCATGGCTACATGCCTAGTAGCAGACATCGGTGCCGACTGTAGTGTACCAATGGTGTACTGGCCATGCCCTCACACCTAGCGGTTGCGAAGGGGACAGACATGCTCACGGGTATCAACACAGACGGGGCGGTGTGCACTGTACTGTGTGTCCATCTACACAGCTGCTCACTGGGCATGCTCAGACACTTAGAATCTGCACAGTGCAGACATGCATACACATGGGGTGAGATCATGGAAGGCAGACTGTGGACCGTCGTGTGTCCACCCACACAACAGCAACCCGGCCATGCCACAGACGTGGCGGTTGCGAAGGGGAAACAGGCATGCACACAGGGTATCAACGCAGACGGGCGCGGTGTGCACTGTACTGTGTGTCCATCTACACAGCTGCTCACTGGGCATGCTCAGACACTTAGAATCTGCACAGTGCAGACATGCATACACATGGGGTGAGATCATGGAAGGCAGACTGTGTACCGTCGTGTGTGTCCACCCACACAACAGCAACCCGGCCATGCCACAGACGTGGCTGTTGCGAAGGGGAAACAGGCATGCACATGGGGTATCAACGCAGACGGGCGCGGTGTGCACTGTACTGTGTGTCCATCTACACAGCTGCTCACTGGGCATGCTCAGACACTTAGAATCTGCACAGTGCAGACATGCATACACATGGGGTGAGATCATGGAAGGCAGAATGTGGACTGTTGTGTGTGTCCACCCACACAACAGCAACCCGGCCATGCTCACACATGTAGTATGTGCTACGCGCCGTCCAGCATGCAGACGGAGTGCGCACAGCGCAAGTCACGGCCAGGTAAACCCGTACACACGCACAGGGTGGACACACATGCAGTTACATGTACACACACAGATGACAGCACAGGTGTCACGGGTGCAGGCTGAACATGTACACACTGCAGTGAACACTGTAGCTGCCATGCCAGCAGCATGTCATCGGTGCAGCAGTATGCCTCATGCTCCAGCAACAGCATGTGACCACAGGTCTATGTTGTGGTGTACGTCCATCGTGCAGAGTACACATGTACCATCAATGATCCCACAGGTGTGATGTAGTCCACCCATACCGGTATACATGGACAGGCGTGCTCCACACATACCACGGGCCTGACACAGATATGACACATGACTGCAGCTGTACCACAGTGAAACAATGTCCGGATATGTCATATATGTGATTTCCTGGCTGTGTGCATGGACTGCACACAGGACACATATGAAGCCTGTGATGTACCACATGCATAACACAGGCGTACGTGGTAGTACACACACGAAGGGAAGGTGGACACATGTCTGTGGAATGCACCCCCTACAGGGTGTAGCGGTGTTCACTGGGACACATACCCTTGTACAGTTTGCCTGTGACAGCTGTGATACCATACCACAGTCCATGTTCTATGTATGTCGACACACATGTCACAACGTAGCAATGCATACACACATGGCAACAGGGGATACATGTGACACGTGTACTGTGCACGGTGCAGCCGTGCATGAGTGGTGTCTGGTGTCCATAACACAGTTGCAACCCCCTACCACATGCATACCCAGCATGGGGGCCGTTATATGGTGGCATAGTAACAGCACGCATGGCAGTATGTGTGTACACCATGTGTTTAAACACCTGTCCACATGCATGTGTGCAGGTGCTGGTCACAGTGTGTCACACACCATCCTACCCTGCCATGTGCATACAGTTAGCTATGTCGCCTTTACATGACAGTGCTGCCATAATGCATACCCATCGGTCATGCGTCATCGACCATATGTCACATGGCCACTCTAACCCCTACCACCTCCCAAGTGCAAATATTGGCACAGCTGCTGCCAGATACAGTGGTGGTACGCAGGATGCACTACATACCGCTGCACGCCTGCACATATCCCATATAGCGGGTGTGGCATTCCTAGCACCAACATGTGTGCAGGAATGTGTGCCCATGTATGCCACAGATCGGGGGGACTATGTGCCACGTGCCACACATCACTGTACACCATGGTACAGATCTGTACATACCTCAGTGTGGGGTGCATGGATGTGGATGGTGCAGTACACAACAACACGTCATCCCTCCGTGTAGACATGTGTGGTCACCACCATGTCAGTGTGTCAACATGTGTGTATGTCTGCTGCCTGTTGTGAGGGTGTATGCAGATATAGTGTTGTGACTGGACACTGACCACACAGGGTGACCCTCCCGTACTGGTGCTGCATTGTACAGCCCTGTCAATGCCATACCTGTGAGCCTTACTGGCCACCTGTGCAAGACCACCCCTTGTGTCATGGCGCGTGGGTGCATTGTCTTGTGAGGGTGCTGACCACACAGACAGGTGTTCCCATCTGCACACAATGGGGTGTGTGCCATTGAAGTGTACGCACTGTGATTGCAGACATATTCCTGTACCGGTACAGCATCCAACTGCTGCACACTGTGCACCACAGCTGACAGGTGACACCTGCGGTCAGTTGCCAGCACCCTGTGTACGACACCTGCAGAATGTCACCATACCTGTACTGTGTCATGCCATGTATGTGATGTCTCTGTCCACCGTAGCCTGTGGCACCGACCACAGGCGTCAGGTGCAGTATATGTGTGGACATGTGCGTCATGTACCGTGTAAGCAACGTCACACTATATCTGGCTCCATGCTCCACAGGTTTACGTGTATAACCTCTCTTCTTGCAATCTCGACTGTCTGTTCTCTATATCACAAAAGCTCTGCACCTGCTCCCATAGTATTCCTACATAGGTAAAGTACATGTATACTAAATGGAGTACTACACTGGCCTAGAATGCCCTTGTGTACCCACTTCCCTATAGGTGCCTTCTGACCCAGTTACACAGCAAATGCATTCACGTTCTCTGGCATGTCGAAGGGTCAATTGCTAGCGACCTCTCCTGTTCAGATGGTGAATCTGGGCGTCTTGGGCACTGTTACAGGTGCCTCATGGACACGGACAAGCCGCACCTCCCCCACTAAACATGATACATGTGAGAGATGCAACTATATGGCCAGACAGGGGGCTGTGCTCTCTCAAACCATGACTGGCAAGACCAAACGGGAGGGGAAGGACACCATGCACACCACAAACCCAGTGTCACATGTAACTATCGCAAATGCTAATCAAACACATGAACACACTAAGACATACCTGGAGGCACTGTTAAAACATGTCACGAACCTAACGAGCCCTCTGAAGCAGACACCCAAGCAACTGCCTCCACAAGACATAGGACATGCTACACATAGTTATCAATGTCAGTGTGCTAAACAGTCAGAGCCCCAAAGGCAACACACACAATGCCAGACACACTTGTCATGGGTGACGCCACTGTCAGACACACCGACGTCCCACCCACCAGACTGAACAAGGGAATGATCACAGTAGGCTGCCTGTCGGGCGCTGGAATCCGCCACACAACACACGCACTCAGGTCACTCTGCAGCATGTACAAGTATGACGCGGTCATTGCCCATGCCGGTGTCAACGACCGGAGACATACCACCCTGGGATACATGAAAGGAGACATAGAGGGCCTCTCAGATTGTGTAGCCCAGGCCAGCGTGTCCCTGACCATGGGCAGTATCCCACCCTCATCAAGTATGATGCCACTATACTGGCTCCAAGTGGTCACCCTTGATAATGTGCCTGGTTACCGGTGTCAGTCTGAGGGGATCCAAATTCCTCATACCTGGGATGACATGCTTGGCACGCCATGCCCCTTCGCAAGGGATGGCTCACATCTGTCGCCCCTGGTCTTCAAGGGTTTGGCTAAGGCACCTGCCACCCCCACAGTGCCCACTGCAGGCAAGGCTGGAATGATAAACCTACCACCCTACACTACAAACCTGGAGAACAGACAGGGTAATACTGCTCAGTGCCAGTGGTCTACGCCCAAGCTGCACGCCCTCAAATGCCCTCCTCAGTATGGAGGACATCGATGTCAGTGCTGTGACTGAAACATTGTTCAGGGCTGCTGAGAGCACCCCGGCACTATCAGGTCATACCCCATATCAGGCGTTCAGGACCATAACCCGGACCTAACACAGAAGGAGGGGGATTCTCCATTTCCATGAAGGATACACACGCCTCCAGGTTGGCAGACATGCACGTAGCGGGGAATATCCAGGTGCAATTAACCATGGGTAGGACTGCCCTACAGTTTGTTGCATGCTACAGACCACCCTCCCAAACCCAGGATACCTGCACAGCCTTCCTGAAGACACTGGTGAGTATGAATGCTCTCACAACACCGTCATATTGGGTGACATCAACCACCCATACATAGACCGGGAACATTACCCAGGACACAACACCCTACACCAAAGGTTCCAGGTGTTCATACACCTGAATGCTGTGGAACAACCATGCACCATACCCACAAGGGGGGGAACTATACTAGTTCTTATCATCACACATGGGGACGACATGCTCCACACAGGATGTACATCCCTCAATGGTGAGGTCAGACCATATAGTGAACTCACTGGAGATCCGCATTCTGCACCCAACACCGGCATGGGAGACCACAGTGAAGACCTCTCCACAGCGAACCACACACATCATACGACTGGTGTGGTACCCTACAAGACCTCCATGCCAGTGGTAAACACAGGCCACACTGCTGAAACCCTTACAAATGCCTTCTATGAGCACCCCCAGGTATGTCTGCACCAAGCGATCCCTGATAACATCAGGACCTTGTCCACCAAAAGCAGGCACATGGTCTGGTGGACCCCAGCCATTGGCAAACCGTACAACAAGAGTTGAAAGCTACTACATGACAGAGCAATATCAGTACCAGGGAAGGCATCACTAATGAATACCGGCGTTAACATACGATCACTCATACAATCATCCAAGGCTGCCTGTGGGACTGGACTTGCAAAGGACACATAAGACAACCATAAGGCCTTCCTTAGCTATGGTAGGAACATGGGTGGAAGCACACAGTTATGTTCAGAATTACTCCAGAATGGTACAATGATCACTGAACCCACAGACATTGCCAACAAACCAGCAGACAGGTTCCGTGCATACGTCTACCCCCCCCCCAAGAGGTGACATATCCATCCCACCAGAGTCTAGCCTCCCAAACATCCCGTATGCCCAGGGGAGAGCTGATATCTGTTAAGCAGTGAACACAGCATCAATGGGACCAGATGGTGTCCCCGGCTGTGTGCTACACAACCTCAATGAGGCCCTCACCCTGCACATAAGGCTGCTGTTTCATCTTAGCCTTACTACGGGCTACGTACCCGATGGATGGCATACGGCAACTGTGGTCCCACTACACCAGGGTAGTGCTCCTATGGACTCTGTACATCCAAGCCCTATAAGCTTGACAAGCCTTGTCTGCAGAGCTATGGAGAGGTCCATACTGGAGCCCATAAATAAAGACATTGGTGTACGGCAAATACCGGAACATACCCACATCGGCTTAGTCAAGGGCAGATCCTGCCTCCCGAACCTGGTCGACCTGTTTGGAGGAGTCACTAAGGCCATTGATGGGGGTACGTCGGTTTGCACAGACTACCATTACCTGGCGGGAGCGTTCAAACCACACTCCATGTGGGCATCATAGAAAGGCTCACCAGCGTACATGTAGAGACATATTTCACACGATGGTTTGCCAAATGGATGGAGGTCAAACCCCACAGGGTTGGTGTTCCTGGTGCCATGTCAGACTCCAATCCCACAGGGCTCAGTCCTGGGCCCCCTCCTGTTCGGCATTCAACTTTCCGATGTGCATGCAAGCATAGGGGGATTGTGGCAGACAAGGTATGCAGATGACTGCACACCGGCCACCATATACAACACCCCATCAGACACGGACATCCACCTGGGGTCTCATAGATATAGATAACTGGTGCCAGAGCCATGGCCTGAAGCTACATGCCAGGGAAGGTATAGACCTACCCCTTGGGAAAGACATGTTCACTCCGAATTACCACATAGGTGGTAATCCATTAAACATGGTGGACGTGATCAGGGACATGGGTACCAAACCTGTCGGTAACCTCTCTCGACACTCACATTTCCAATGTGGTTGGGGAGACATTCCACTGTGCCCACCTGGTCATGAAGGGATTCACATCCACATCAGGGGAGGTCATTGTACCCCTGTACTGTTCACACATCGGACCAATGATTGGGTACAACGCCACATTTGGAATGTACCTAACCTGACACCTGCAGCACTCGGAAGGACCTCAAACGTTCCACAACACAGGGATAAAGGTGCTGAAACATATGTCACACGCTGCCCGACTGAGGGGACTCCGGCTGTATACCTTCTCATACCGTCTGCTCTGAGGTAATCTGTGCCTGACATACACGGCCATGTCCGACCTGGGTGACATGGACATGTTCCACCTCCTAGGCTCCAAACAACCATGGGCACGGAAGCAACTGACAGAAACCTCAACACGGACATAAATAGGACGTGCTGGAGGGACAGGTTCATCGCCCAGAGACCCCCTACAACATGGAAAAGATACCCAGCCCATGTGAAGCAGAGCCCCTCACTGACTCTGTCCAAGAGTAATCCTGACGTGTGGATGGGAGATCGTAGGTATGCGCCAGGCATCATCTCTGTGTCACTGCTGGACAGAGGGACAGCGGACCAATGGATATAGTATCCTCATCCTAAGGGTTGGTGAAAGCCACACACACTCTGGCTAGGCTTACACATGCCATAGGGCACATAGCCTGGTATGTACCTATGCACCTATGTACCTATGTAGGAGTCCATGCAGGTTGCGGGTACCTGTGGTATGCTGATATTGCCAGATGTGCCTGTGGGTAACCCACAGCTACACATGGGGGAATGATAACAGTGCTCCCAGTAGGCACATGCAAGTACACCATATGAGGCATACAGGTTAACAGAACCAACATGGTGCTACACATGTAACCACCACACATACTGTGTACACAGCTCAATGTATGCTGCACCTGCACTACATGGTATGTCTGCTGCATGATGTCAGTACACAACCCACGTCACATACGCACCTGTCACCTGTCATACACAACCACTGCAACATACACATCACGCACTATGCGGACACAGGTATCACATACACCTCTCACTAACTTGTCCACCCTGTGCATCAGAATATATTTGCATAACCGTGCACCGATGGTGTGGATGACAGTGCTGCGGCAGAGGCTTCATCATATGCACAGGGTGATATGTGTGCCAGGGGCATAGGCTGTACCAATGGATGACATCATGTGTGTGTGTAAGGGCCGGTGCATTTACTGGGCATGACTGTGCAGAATGCATGTGGATATGGTGGAGCCCTACAGTTGTGTCTGCTGTGTGTGGGTATGTGTGTACACAGTTCAGCCATCTGTGATGCCTACGCGGGGTATACTTGGCAGCCCCAGACTGTACAGTGCAGGTTGTACGGCTCATTGTGTCCGTCTGCGGCCACGTGACCCGTGCCTGCCTGGGGTTGCACGGGCACTACTGGGTGGAGGTATGGAGTGGCCACTCTCCGATGACACATGTCTGCTGGAACCGTGTTCATACTGGGACCAGCCAGGGCCACGTCCACGTGACCTGCTGTGTCCCGGTGTGGTTGGTGTAGCAACAGCTGCACTGCTGCTGCTACCGGCACTGTGTGAGTGGGCATGAAAGGTGGCACGCACACGTCGACCGACACTAGGTGGTGTTGCTGGCCCTCGCCACGCGCGTGTCACGCCTCACCCCTACCAGGTGTTCCAGCACAGACAGCTCACGCTCGTGGATTGACATGCCTCGGTCGAGGATTCCAACCATCTCACCTAATCGCCTATCCAGAACATTAGCAAGCTGCTGTTGAGCATTCGCCAATGACTGGATGTTCTCATTTAGGGAATGGATTGCGGCCCTCTGCAGCCTCTGCCCTTCTTGGTTCTGCCATTCAGCATGTGCCTGTGCCGCCATTACAGTCTGGAACATTCATCTGGTGATACCAGCTGCTGCACCCTGTACAGCAGGTGCATGTCTGCCAGAGCTCCTCCTACGAGCAGCACCAGCCACATGCCTGTGTGGCACATCACCAGTCATTACACTGGCAACATGGTGTGTACCCGCACCTTCTGTAGCCACCACACATTCCTGCTCAATGCCAACAGACGCTGACTGTCCTTCCTCTATGGGCAACGGTGATGTGGTATGTGTCGGCATCCGAACCGTGTGCGGAGATGAAGGGGACATAGGTGGGATGTTAACCAATGGCACAGCTTCTGCCCCTGACAACCCTGCCTGTGCCTCATGCATATGGTCATCACCGCTAGTATCTGTGGGGACACTAGCATCAGATGGACCGCAGGAGGGGAACGCACCTACACCACCTGTGAATACAAAGACATACTGTAAGATACATTACACACACGCAGACACACACGCAGACACACACACACATGCAGACACACACACAGACACACACACACACACAGACACACACACACAGACACACACACGCACGCACACACACACACACATGCAGACACACACATACACTGACACACACACACAGACACACACACACGCAGACACATCATGCATGTGATATTGCAGATGGCATGCAGCATTCCCACACCACAGCTCAGTGAATGCAGGCCAGACATTAATAGTGGTAGTATGCATACTGCCCTGGGGTGCACACTACATCAAGCAGGTGTCATTTCAGTAGGCATGCAGTACACACATTCATGGTGGTTTGCATGCATCACCAAGATACACCGTGTGGCCACAGGCAGGTTAACAGTACACATGGCTGGTGTCACTTTGACATGTACTCCGCCAACATGTGCGATAACATGTGGACATGTGACATTGGTGTCCCACCACATGCACCGCATCATACTGGACGTCACAGTGCAGTGTTATGTGTACAGGCTACAGATAGAATGCATGTGTAACAAAGATGTCTGTGCAGGTGTGGTTGGTGTGAGCTGTGTACATAGCTATACAGTGGGGAGTACAGGCACTGTGCCACTGCATGGCAGCAAGACACAGGTATGTTTCTGTGTGATGCGTAACATGGACACATTGCATTGCCATGTCTGCAACACAGTCATGCTGTTCCACAGCACGTATATGGTAGACATGGGTGGCACCTCCAGTGGCTGCAGACAGGCATTGCGGTTGTCTGGTGTACCACATCAGATGTACAGGTGGTCCACTACAGCTATGATCGCACTATGTGTGGACAAAGTGCAACGGTGTCTACCCACTCCAGATGTACTGTGTGGCAACATGCCTGTGGGTATCACCCATGGCCATGTTTGACTGGGTCATGGACAATTGTGTGTGATGGGCATTGTGTACACATCCCTGTGGTGGCCCATGTGACATACACCCATACTAGTCTGAGGTGTCACAATCGCGAGGGCTATGCAGACAGTGTGGATGTCTGCTATGCCGGGCGCAAGTCATGTCATGGTGTGACAATGTTGCAGACAGAACACCACGTGCATGGGACATGTCATGTGCCATGTCACAACGTGTGCACACAATGCAGGGGCATAGGTCACATTGGTAACACCTGTGTGCTGGCCAGATCACAGCTCACTATGTGGTACTGTGTGCATACCACAAATGGCATTCCAATGCATACTACATATGCAGCCATTGTAGAACACCTCCACCATTGTATGCAAAGCTGACTGCACATATCACACCGATGGGTTATGTGGTGTCATGCCGGTGTATACTAACGGTTGTATCTACTGTACATGGGTGGCGTGTGTGTCAGGTGGTGCAACCTGTATACCGTGACTAGAGCAGACCCAGGTGTGCATGTCATACCTGGCCACATGGCGAATATCTATACACTGTAACATGCCTGTTACTAGCAACAGTCTCACCTGCGACGGACCCATGGCTGTGCGACATGCCAGAGGTACCTGTATAGGGGCAACACAACAGTATACACATTATCCATTACTGTAGCCACAGTAAGTGCTGTGCATGTCACATCATGTACCTGTGTGGTAGCATGTGTTATGCACATGTCTGCAAACACAACGTAGCATACTGTAGTATGCAGCTTGTGTGGCCATATACCTGGCGTGTGTTGGTACATTATGTGGTGTCCTGTGACACCCACACCTACGTCAGTTATCATACACACATGCAAGACTGACTTACCAGGCAGCTCCAGGCTCGTTGGTTGGGAGACACCCACCTCCATGATGGCAGCGAGTGTTTCTGCATGATGTTCCTTGGGTGTCCCCAGACTGGCCAGGAGCTGCTCCGTGTGTGTGAGTGGGTGCTGGGTTGGTGGCCAACCACCTGTTCCACCTTGTTCTCTGGCGATTGCGGCAGCACGCTGTTTCGCGTGCCGTATTAGGTCTGTGCAGTGTCGGCGTATCTGCTGGTAGGTGCGGTTGTTGCCACCAACATTGTTCACCCTCCTGCGCATATCCTGCCACAGGTCATCCTGCTGCTGTGCTTGCTGTGGAAAATGGCTGAATAGCAGGTCATAGTTGTCATGGAGAAATGGTATGATTATGTCATCCTCCTGGTGGCTGAAGGCTGGCAGCCGGGAATGTGGCATTATCTGTAAGACATAATGATGGCGACAGGTCACATTTACACTGATGTACTGGCATACCGCTGGACATACATTGCTATGACATGTACGACATCTGCACAGTAATCTCTGCGATGCATCATGGCACTGACACAGCTGACGTGTTGCCGTCACACCATTAAGCAGTGGGTATCATATCATATCTGTGTGTCAACGCATCACACTGTACACACACCATGTTGATGGTAACCTGCTGTGGACATGTGTACCTGCCTGCACCTGTGTTCATACCAGTTGGCACATGTCCCACTGTGCACACAGTTCTACTGTTCACCTGGATGCTGTGTATATGTCACTAGGCATCGCGTACGCAGCCATTATGAACATCAGCAGTGGCACTGCACACATACACATGGACACCTGTACATGCATGTGTTGTGCCATGTACATCTACACAGCACTGTACGGGTGTTGGACGACCTGCCACGGCTCACCTGTATTGCACATGTGATACACATGGGACATTGTGTAACCATATGACATTAGCAGCGAAGGTCATACATAGCATGTGCGCGCGCACATTGTACACACCAACACACAGCACCTGTGACACCACAGGGTGCATCAGTGCCACATTACTGCTCTGGACGGTTGATAGTGCAAGTGCCATTTGTCCATCGCACCATGTATGACTGTGATAGCACGTGCAGCCTGGCTGGGCAGGGCTGCATGGTATGACAGGGTATGTCACATACATGGCACAGGGATGTGTCCCACCTGGGGGGTGCTGATATTGGCAGGGTGGCTGTCCATTCCATATGTCATTGCTATGTGTATATGGACATTACACATGTCTATCATCATGGTGTGGACAATGGCCTTCTGCAAGGTAGGCAGCATGCTGCTTGGTGGGGGTGTGTATGGTGCATGCTGGTATCGCACATCCATGCATACACATTACCCTGACAGGTGCTATGTGCTGCGATATTGTTCAACACAGTGCTGTATGTGCCCACACACTGCTATCCCGTGCACATGGATGGTAGCCTGGCCTGACATGGGTACCACATATGTCTACATCCAGTGCCTGCTGCCACCCCATGTCAGCTGGTGCACCACACAGCACCATCCCTCCCACAGGGACCGTGGTGTTGGGCACAGCATAGGTATCCATGTATGGGGACAGGGATGTTCACATAGCAGGGGCACTGATGGTATCATCCATCGAACCATACACGTATGACGCACACCTCACACACACAGCCCATGCAGTATGTTGTTCGCAACACTGACACAGCTATACTGCTAGGCCAGGGACATTCCCAGACGTACATACACAGATGCGTGAACATCTGTCTGTGGCATGGGCTACAATGATGGTGGGGTTCAACACATAACGTGTTTGAGTGTGGCTGGTGCAGACTTTCTGTGCACATGTCTCCACAGTAAGCCTGTTCTACAGTAGCCAGCGGTGATGTGCTGTGCACATGTCAATGCTGCACATTGTGTTGGTGTCTGTCTGTCCACAGGCCAGTGGTGGAACACACAGGGGTATTAGTGATCATATATGCATGCCACCCTGTACTGCTGTACTGCTAACTTCTCGGGTGCTAATGTGTCATGGACATGCACACCTTACCCGGACAGGTGGTAGTGGGTTGCCACCCGTACCCATCTCCTCATGTGGGTTGCTATGATCCAACACCCTCTTTGTATTGTATGTTCAGGCTATGCACCTGTGTGGGGCATGTGGGCATGCAATGCACTACTGCGTACCTTTGCACCCATTGCAGAACATGTCACACAGGTACACTGGCAGCCATACACTTCACAGCTTGATGATGGTACAACACATGTTGTACACATGTAACACATACCCTGTGGGACATGGTCATATGTACAGGCATGTCCAACAGTCACGTACCACTGCTACCCCTACATGACGGATATGCAGTACATCTGGCGATACAGCAACTGTCACATGTAGTCATGCAATGCCCCCCTACCTACATGGCGTGGTACTGCTTGTGGGGGATATGCGTCTGCATCCATGCTGTGCCCATAGCTGACAGTTGTACATCGATATGTGCAACATACCTCATTTGGTGTTCTCATGGATGCATGTTCGACATGGCTCCGCATTGTTTGTGTCTGTCACACAGTCATTGTTGTACATGGTTTACATGCCAGCCATGGCTTACTGTGTATGATTCCATGTACTTCATTGGGATACCATCATTATGCATTATAACAGCGTATTCCAGCCATCACATAGCCTTCCTAGATGACACTGTTAGCCAGCCAGTAGTAGGTGTTCCGCCATCTGCACATAGGTCACACAGTACGAGGGCGGCTGACACCCATTCTGGGGACAGGGTTCTGACAGCTGTGGATGGGTGTGATGCTGTCGACAACCATGACTGCACCTGATGGTCACATCTGGATGGGTAACATTCACAACACACACCTACCTTCACGTAGTAACACATCATCTACAACAATGGACATTCCTGCCAGAACAATGTGTGCAGTATGTCTGTATGACCACTGCAGGCACCACTGGTGGCCCCCAGCATGGCAGCCAATGGCACCAGTGTATATCCCGTGGAACCATGGGTTATACCATTCACAACACACCTGTCTCAGATGACCCTGTTGTGGATCACAGTGCAGTTCCACACATCATGTTACACTAGGCATCATGCACTGATATGTTGCGGATGTGTGAACAGCTGTGCAACTCAACATATGCACACATGACACATCACCTGGTACAACATATCTGTCATACAACGTGTTATTGTGACCGCCCTGTGATGGCATTACACAGGCTACATGTACTGGGATGTGTGATGGCTCACCGATATATTCACCCTCTGGGTGTGTGTCTAGCCAAGTGTACAGTAGGCAGTAGTCTGAACACAGGGACACTGTACATTGACCTACTCTGTCACTGCAACTGCTGCCTATGCTCATACTGTACTTATACAGGCATGTGGTATCTGACCACTATGACAGTCCTGGTCGACCACACTGCTGTGGCACTCATGACCTGCGGACATCTGCCTGGGGTGTGGAGCACACATGCACATCTTCACATGCTATACTGCCTCTGTGGCAGTGTCACATGACTGTCTCCAGCAGGGCTGTAACAGGCAGGCACGGCATGGGGTCATGTGGGACAATGCTTGCACCTTCCACTGTGCTGCACACAAGCAAGGCACACACACTAGTGCACCACTCACATTTATCTGCGGTGCCTGGGACCTGCCTCCCTGCTCTGGACAGCACACCTGCAAGTACAGATTGTACACGGATCATACCTCCCAGGCACATACCTGGACTGCAACACACACAGGTGAGGGGATCCCACATCACACAGTGTTTTGCACACATACTGGATATTTGCCAAACACAATGCATCGTAGGTGCTCCATGTGCAGATACCCATGTTTGTGACCACTAGACACATTGTGACACGCAACAGAGTTTACATTGTACACCACAGGTTACATGCTGTCTGTGTTGTCATACTGTACATTGGGCCTCAGACAGCTGATACTGCCATGTGCTGACAGCAACCCACACTTCCCTAGAATGGACACCCATGTACCCACACATGCTTGAGGCATGCACTCCACCCAGATGGGTGACACATTACACAACACATACCATACCTACACTACCCTCAGCATGCACAATACCTCCGTGTGTCTGGTGTGTTAAACCTGGGGTTATCCCCCCTTTGGTAGGTAAACACATATGCTTCACGGCCCTGCTAGCCACACCCTGGACACACACCCATCGCAGCATACATGGAACATGTGTTCTACAGCCAGTACTACTGATGTCTGCTGACAGGAGTTGTTAATGGCATGACACCCCGGCAGATGGACAGTGTACATAACTATGCTGACACATACCACAGTGCACTTCCGTAGCATGTACACAATGGTAGGGACCTTTTCACAGATGCCATGGTGGTGATCATGTTCCATGCACATCTGCTGTATGGGCACATGTGCAGGCTGTTGCACGGTGGTGTATATTCACATGTGTGGGGTGCATCACTTGTCAGCCATGGTGGGTCCTCGTGGTCCATCACATGCTCCAAGGCTAGCTACCTACACATGACTGCCGCACATTGCAGTGTGGGTCCTCAGGCAGTGTGATGGTATATCTGTGTTGTTTGGCTACATCCACATTCAATGTCGCGTACAACAGTCACCCAGGCATTGCAGACTGAGATAATGTTGGCAACATGCCAGGCAATGGTGTACTTACCAACAATACACACTCTCACTCACTACAGGGTTGCAATCCATACATGGACATCGTAGTGTCCCTGTGGACACATACATGGTACTGTCATGCACACGTTAGGTCCTAGGACACTGGCCCAATGTCACCTTCCGATCTTCCTAGCTGTTATGTCCCGCCAACCTGTTTGGTATGTGTCTCCACACCAGCCCACTGAATTCACTGCTAGCCTGTTGTCGGACATTGTGTACCTTGACCGTCACACTGCCGCATCTGTCGCACTACACATGGGTGGCACTGCATTGCACATGTGGGACTGCATTCATACACCCATGATTGGACCATTCTGTATGGCACTGGGGCACATCCTCACGAACGTGCTTCACGCACACATTGATGACCTCCATGCCTTTACTGGCACCCTTGTTGGGCTTCTGTGTGCCACAGCACGCCACATACACATGCTGGCCACCTGTCATACCATTGCATGGGTGGTTGGTGTGGTACAGAGGGCAACAAATCAGACATTGTCCTCACATTGCCCTTCAGCACCATTCCACATTCTGGTATTGGCAACGTACACATCCACCTGCACATCAAACCCTGTGTCTCAGGTGGTTAGGCTATATGACTCCTTGACAGGACACACAGTGGTGCAAGCAGATCATGCTACCTACTACATGTCAGGTACATATGGCATTACACAGTCCTCAGTCATGGGGCCCCTCATGTTCACTATTTGCTTACATACACAACATGCTGTCACAGAGTACTGTCCATGCCTAGATATCCCACATCTACATACCTGGCACCATTATAGCTCCAGCAGCTCGTACTGATAACAACCATACAGATGTCGGTGTGGCAGATACATCTTGTGGGTGTCATGGCATCAGGATGCATGACACATGGTGCATGCACATCACCTTTGCATAGCAACATTCATCCACTGACTATCACATGGATACTGGCCCCGTACATGCATATCAAATTGTACATGGTTGCTGTACACACAAATGCCCCACATGGTCCTGTGGTTACCGTATTCCACTGTGGCATGGATACACTTCTGCAGGGCCACACCTATCTGTACTGTGTGTGATGCTGGTACATAGGTAGCCATTGTACCTGTGGCATACACACATCTACACATGGTCAAGGTTACAATACCACATTCGTGGTGTACCTTCCCCAACGGCTACGACCTTACATGGCACAGCATTGTCATGCCATGATGTGTACCAGGCTCAGACAGTTTACATATGCGGCTGACAGATGGAAAACACATCTGTACACATCTGCGTACCACATACACAGGGGTGTCTTCTGCTCTGACATGGACCATGTTCTCTGCATTACTGATGCATGTACTACTCATACATGACAATTGCAGTGGGCAGTGTGAACGGACCACTCATGGATATGTGCACACATGCCACATTGCATGGGCTGGGCTTCTGTGTTACTTCCACAGACACAACACACACCATGCTGTGGAACATAGGTCCTGTGCACATCCCACAGGGACACACAGTGGCACTGTTCATGTGATAGCTCCCTTGCTGTTTGAGTGACACGTAGTCATGGTACCACCACAGCAGCAGTACTGTGTGAACATGCAGTTGACACCCGCCTCTGCTGTTCACTGGACACTACTATGGGGAGGTGACACTACTGTGTACACTGCACATGTGTTTACACATGGACCTGCCAGACTTCATTGTTGCCCACATTGCACCTGCTACAGATCGTTTGGGCATGGTTACTTGGTGTTCCTTCCATTTCGGATGGCTATTATGCTACTACTCTGTCCCATATCTACAGGCCATATGTATCCTGTTATTGTACATACCAATAGGCAATTACTCCATTATGCATGATATGCCTGTGATACTGTGTATGATGTCTGTCATATCCACCATGACAGCTTTACATTACACATAGTTGACATAGTATCCCCTACTGCAAGGCATGCGTGCACGTCGGGCGCACATTACGTATGACATCGGCGGTATATGCCCATACACATGTGTGCTGTGACAGTATACATACATGTCCTATCCCTTGCTATGGCACTTCCTTGTTGGACATCCACTGCCAGCATCGGCGTGTGGTGTGGCATTGTTCTCTGTTATGCCCCCCTGTGGCAGCCCTTGTGTTATCCCGGCTGTGTACATGATGTCCCACTGCTGTGCACACGGTGTCCACAGTCGTTGGTATGCTCAGCTGGATAGCACTACATAACCACCTTTCACCACTCTCTGCATTATGGACAAGTATCATTACTTACAAACACCATTCACATACAGTACAGCTTCGTCATACACATCATGCGTTACACACCCGTACATATCGTGGGTTCTACATACCTTGTCGGTGTTTCATTCCATTTTTCGTTCCGAGTATCGGTATTCCTGTTTCTCACTCTTTCCGTTGTACACTGCTGGTTCGGTATGAGCATACGGTTTGAATATCCTGGGAGTCATCCTTATATCCATCGATACCTGCAACATGTGGGTTCATCACACCAATAGCTGTTCCTCAGTGTGTACTTGTTCGCATATCACCTGTGCATCTACTCCATTCGTATATTACGCGTCGTAAATAGGGTATGGTTGCATTCCTCACCTGGGCGTTGGCTATTTGCCCTACCTTCGTGGAGATGGTCTGTATTGTGTTATGTTATGTGTAACTGCAGCCGCTATGTGTGGCGACAGGTACATTTTGCAGTGGTGTTAGCCATGGATTGTGTGTGTTGGGTATGGTATTATGTTCGACATGTGGGTGTCCCTGTCCTGACGGCATCTGTTGATGGTGTTTTGCATTCGGATGTGTAACATAGCTGTTGTATTCCTTTAAACAACGGATGCAAGTATGGATCCGCTGTTGATAGTGTTTCCCACGTGAGATGTTGCAGTTATGCAGCTGTCATTGACTGCCTGTATGTTTGTGCTGCTATTACGGCTTGTATCCCTTTAATATGTACGATGGGGAATATCGGAGGTTGTAGGTGATGGATACGGGTTGTGGGCCTTGCATCTCTACATACACGGTATGCTTGTCTGTGTGCTCCATCCCTGCCTGGGGAGTTGACAGTTAATTGTCTGTTGGTCTGGGAGTGTAGGTTGTGTTGTTGTCATGTGGTGTTGGTATCGCCTGCGTGTGTGCTTCCTGCATGTATTCCTCCGTCACATCGGTGGTATATCTGCGGTTGTTTGTATGTGACGACTATCCCTTGTCATTCGGTCCAAGATATTTACAGTCATTGTGGTCCTGTACTTGGGATGGCCTGTTTGCCAGTGGTTGCCACCTATTCAGGTGGCGATTGCTTGTTTGACACTTGTAGAACACACAGCGGTGTTTACGGGCCGATACGTGGCCACGGTCAGTGCCGGGGTAGCACATGCGTATTTCCGCGGTACATACCTATTGCTGTGTGACTTTGCCGACATATCGTTTTGCAATTAGCATATCGGTGTCATACATACGGTCATGATTAGTACATACGTCCTTTCCATTTCATGTGGGGTATATTCCTGTGCTACATTCTGGGACATTGTCACTTTGCATCGTTATACGTCACCACACGCCTAGCCAGGGTGGGGCTCTCAGTACTACTTTGGGACTACTGGTGTACATATGCCTGTGGCTAGTGTACTGTATGCCTACACATGTTATTCCACTCTGCCTCTAACATGGCACCAACATACACATTTTACAGAGGCACACACATTACACTCGCTGGCGACACACGGCACCCTCACGCACACATACACATACTGCGGCAGTCACGGGACGGTTGCACACAGTACCTCGTGGGCCACATCACCGCGGCAGTGTCTACCTCCCCTCATATCATCATAGTATTACCCGCATGTAGTGTTACTGTACTGTGGCCTGGCGATCATTCCGACTCAGCGGTTATGCATTTCGGTATGTTGACCTTTCCATGGGTGGCGGTTTCCTCTTCTGTTAAACCTCCCGGATGCTCAGGTTGTCTTTCACTATGTATACTATGTACAGATATCGCGTGTTACATCTCTGTCACCTTACATCCCTCTGATTCCCTGTCTTACCTGTGGTACTTATATGTATATGTGTACATATGTTTCTATATATGTAATTATATCTATCTACATATCTGTATATGCACATATCTACATGTCTATATGTATACACCTTGCGGCGAACGTGGCAGCATACAGCAACGCCATCTGCTGTTGGACCCGCGTACGATTCAGGTGTTGGCATTCCATGCTCCGCTGGCTGTTGGGTGTACAGTGTTTGGGTGCTGCCTATGTTGGAGTCACACATGGGGCCACCCATACGGTACACTTTATGGGTGGTCATGTTTGTGTGCCGTCAATTTCACTGTGTGTGCAGGTAGGGAGGTGTCAGTCCATGGGGCCTACGCTGTCAGAGTATGTGCTATACGTTCCCTCTTTGCCAGGGCATAGGCATATTGGGTATGCCTCCGTCTGCCTACTGGGGCTGGCACAGTGTGTTCATGGTCCTGAACCCTCTGTGCCTGGACTGGCCTTGGCAGTTGTGGTGAGCTTTGTGGCCCTTCACCATTATGTCCCTGCAGAAGCTGCTTCCGCAGGATCATATTATGTAGCATGGCACATACTATGAATATGTGGGCACATGTGCCTGGAGAGTACTGCAGGGCTCCACCGGATGTATCCAAGCACTGGAACCGTGATTTCAGCATCCCAAACACACGCTCTATGATTATTCTGGTTTGTGCGTGTGCCTCATTATGGCGTTCTTGCATGTGTGTGTGTGCATTTCTGATGGGAGTCATCATCCATGGCTCCAGTGCATAGCCAGCATCCCCCACAAGGTGGCCTTGTGGGATGTCCCCCCTGGCGAATACCTGGTACAGCTGTGAGGCATGCCAGATATGGGAGTCGTGGTAGCTTCCATGGCTGCCAGCACACACATCCATGATAATGCCCTGTGCATTGCACACGACCTGGCAATTGATGGAGGGGAATCCATTATGGTTTATGTAGCGTCTACCCTGCTCCTCAGGTGGTGACTTGATTTGTATGTGCGTACAGTCTATTGCACCCAGTACCTCCGGGTATTGTGCCACACAGTGGAAGTGGCACATATTGCTAGCCAACTCCTCCTGAGATCTGGGGAAGTATATATGCTCATTGGCATGTGGTAACATGGCATCCGGAAACTGGTGTAGTACCCTGGATGCTGATGCCTGTGAGATGCCCATTATATCCCCAGTTGGCCTTTGAAAGGTACCTGTGGCCAGTATTCGCAAGCTTACACATACCTTTGTGTCCACTGGGATGGGCTCCCCTCTGTTGTTTCTTGTTCTCAGGCGTGGCCGGCACAGCTCCACTATTTGCTGTAACGTGTCCCTATCCACCCTGTAACGCTCTACTATCTCCAGGTCTTGTAGCCCCTGGTAGGTTACCCTTGGTCTGAACACTCTCCTTCTCCTCTGAGGCCTACGGTAGTTGTCGGCACCCTCCTCCACAACTCCGTCTGTCTCTAACACATGCTGATGGATCACGGCCACGGCGGCACCCAACATGTACATTTTAAAAGATCCCCGTGTGTTTACACCTATGGTGCGGCATTTGGGAATACACGGCTGTGTGTTGTGTGCATTCACACTTTATACTGTTGTGCTGTACACCCGGTGATGTCATGGGGTGTGTCTGTGCGGCCGTATCTGGGGATTATCTTCCGTGTTTTACCGTTGGCACTGCAACGCTGTTGCCTTTGGTGTTGCATTACTCTTGCCTGCAATGGAGTACCTTTCAACCTTCCCTTACTGTTTCTGCACGTTGCACCTACTATTTCCTGGCATGCATCCTGCAGAGCCCTGTCATGTGTAGTTTCTGGGACATGGCATATCGTGCATTTTGTGTGCCACCGCCGTTATGTTGCCTGTCTACTTGGCTCTGCTGTGTCAGTTCTTCACTCTTTGCAATTGCTACCTCCCCTACTTTCTTTGCATTCATATGCCTCCACTATCCCGTTTTGCAGGTTTCTGCATGCAGAGTTGTCAGCTGCCGCCGATTGGCCTTCGTGGGTTGATTAGTGTTGATTGCTCATTACTACTCCAATTACACTGCTTTCGCATTTCCTCATATTCTCAACATCACCTTCCTGTTTCCGATGTTATTTGCGGGGCGAGCGTCACATGACTGGGTTAAGGGAACGTAGTCATTCTCGTGCACATGCACCTCTGCGCGCATTGTGTGCTCTCAGCTCAACTATTTCCCCACACGCTGGTCCTGCAGCTGTGATGTGCAATGTACAGCCCAGGTTTGCTGAGCTCCAATGTGATTCCTCCTACAGTGGCACACCCCTCTGCAGGTGACATGTATTCCCTCTGAGCCACTCCTCGGTGTATTACCGCTGCGCCATTTGGTACAGCCTTACGCCGGCGGAGGTTTTGCGATTCAGTATTATCTGCCTCATTTGCATGGCATTGACTACTAATTCATAGTTACCACGCCGAACACTGCCGCAAGTCCTTGGCAACCCTTGCACCGTGGATGTGGCTTTCCATGCATACCATGGTGTATTGTGGCTGTGAAGCCAATGTGTATTACACTGCTGTTTTATGACATTGTCATATTATTTCATTGTTTAGCACCTTCTGCAGACATGTCCTGGGGTTCTGCTGTGAGTTTCTGTGGATATACCATTTATGTTATTATTTACATGTTGTGCATGTTTTCTTTTGACATTCTCTGTGTCGTTCGCCATTGGCATATGGCAACAGTGTGATACCTGATGTTGACAGCCTTCCGTTACTCCTATGCTATGTTTGGGTAAATGTAAACCATTTTTTTTGGTTTACATTGCCGTGCCCTTATGCTACGCCTGCGCCACTTCGTGGATCGCTATATGCCTTCATTTGCATGGTGCAACACCGCACATGGGGTGTTTAGCATACCTACACCGGAGGTGGCGCAGATCCGGCGCACGCTGGTAGTGCACGTGGGATTGGATTGTACCTGAATCGCTCGGCGGCCATATTTGGCGTTGTAACTCCTACGCTATGCGTCCGCCTGGCGCAACGTTCATGAATCCCGGGGTCTATCTTTTCGGTTCTCTGCTCAGCTTCCTGAAGGAGACAATGATTAACTAGCTAGTCTATGTATTTTTTCCATATATTTCAGAATATTTTTGTGTTTTATTCCTTTAATGGAACAAAGTATTCAGAAAACAATCTCTGAATGATTTTTGCATATAATTTAACTGGTGCTGCCAAAATGCCATTTATACATGTTGTTGTACTTTTACTTTAAAAGAATGATGGCACTATTTTGTCAATTTGGAATATTATTATAGATGTAATATACTCAAATATTGTCAGAATGAATTGTCTAATCTTCCTTAGCATCAAAATCATTAATATGCTCAACAAGCTCATCCAGTTTAAAACTGCATCAACATTCAATGTAGGTGTTTTGTGTTACAAATAAATTATTAAATAAGCATTTCCATACTGTGTGATATAAAATCTTTCTTTTTCTCTGACACACACACACACACACACACACACATACACACACACGCGTGCGAACACACAAAATGTTTTGATTCAAAAACTAATTACCTCGTTTTGTTATTCAGCGATAAATAAATTACTTGTAATGCTTTTACAGATTTAGCCATGCTAATATGAGAAAATTACTTAATTTTCTATTTCATAAAACTTCAGTATGTTCATTTGTTTCAGCAGACTGTCCCCTTTTTTAATGTTGAAGGTCACTGTATATTGAGTTGTGATGTTTGCCCATTAGTTAATATCTTTGATGGTGATCTTTTATTATTATTGCCTTGGTTCAGGCACACTCCTGTTTAGTGATCATACTGTATTATGTTTAACACTAGATGTCTGTGCTGCAGAACTCCATTGCATATCTTGTTTTATAATGCATATGCTTTTCGCAGTCATGCTGTTAAGCACAATCATTTATAGCCCCTTTTCTGTCAGTCTGTTACTCCCACTCCCACATATCTTACTGTGTTTGCCATTGTGCTGTTTTGTGGTCTTCTGTTGTACCATTAATTCTTTTTCAGCCATTTACACCTAATTCTGCTACTTTCTGCAAAAAGGACTGTGACAATGAATGCCTGCAGTGTGGTTTATTCTTGTGTTTATTACGCTTTACTGCCTCAAATTAACAATGCTTTCTTTGCTATAATACAATATTCATTGCCAACACATTTTACCTGATTAGTGTACTGCACTGTATTCTATTGAATGTGATCCTAATTTATTACTGTGTAACATCATATTTTATTGTCTGGTACACCTTATTGTTTGTTCTAAAATTCTGCATTCTACTCATTTGTACAGGGATCCTGTTAGTTCCATTCAAGCTACAGTAAGCTCTACATGCAGCTGGTTCCTTGCAGTAACAGGAACTGAGCAACACATTGCAAGTGACATCATTCTGCCTTGTATTCTGTTAAATCAATGCTGAAAATGCTGTCGACAACACATACTTTTATACACAGATACACACATATACACATTCACACACAGGTGTGTGTATGCACACACACACACACACACACACAAACACAGGTGTGTGTGTGTGTGTGTGTGTGTGTGTGTGTGTGTGTGTGTGTGTGTGTGTGTGTGTGTGTGTGTGTGCTTAGCTATGAGTATGTGTATTGGTGAAAGGTTGCTCTCATAACTTCCTCTCTAATACAGGCAGGTTATTTTATTGGTTTCAGACTATTCCTTCTTAAGACATTATGGGCACCAAACCTTGAACAATATTTTTTCGACATATGGCTGCATTGCTTGTTAAACAATCTTAATCTATTAACTGTGCAGTCTCTGAGTATATTTTAATTAATCTGTTTTTACTTAGAGAGGCATCACATTATTATTATTTGCTACCTATCTGGTCCTCAAATCATAAAATATGTTACTTTGACCATAGGAGGCTAGTAGCTTGCATTCTAAATTTAAATTAACTGATTTACAGTTCATTATTCTATTGGAAAACTATGACACAGGAAATACAGTACGGCATGTTTGCATTTAATTCTGTATGCCAAGTGTAATCAGGTAAGTACTACTCAAATGGACCTTCTAATCACATGACAGGCACAATACATTTTCTTTGAATAGGCCAGAGCCCTGCACTGTGATCTGCTGTAATGAACCTTTTATACGAGCTAGATCAACGCCTTGAGTTTACAGCCATTTTATAAATTCACCCCCCCCAAATGCTGCTGTAAAACTAAGAGATTATGACCTGTAAAATGCAGACCTTTACCAGTGTCAGTATTCAGTTTGAAATAATCCCGTTCTTTCTTATGAAGACAATAGTTAAATATTCCATATCTAATGTCCAACAAACGGGCTCCATTGTATTTATTCAAGGCTGTTATTAATTGCTCATAGAGGCATACTCAATTTTTCTGAAGGCCTTGGACAAAAATGTTTGGAATGGGTCCAACTAGTGGGATTATTTTTCCATTATGTATCTTGTGTGGTAACAATGCTCTGTGCACTGGCATTCGTATGAATAATGTTCTGGATTTTGTGTTTCTAGTTCAACAAAAGCTTGGCGTGTGTCCATCGACATTAGGACAAATTCGGCTTATTGTAGCATTATGCAGAAGTGATAACGACTGCCGAGGCAAGAAGAAATGTTGCAGCAATGGGTGTGGCCACGTGTGCAGGAATCCTGTTCAAGTGATAAATAAGTTCTACATGCAGTTTGTCCCTTGGAGTAACATGAAATGACCAGTGTACTGACATAGCAGATATTCAGTCATCCATGAGAGATGATCAGTGCTGCAAATTCAATAGACAACACTTGCACATATGCCTTTGCTAACAAACACAGACAAGCACACAAGTGTGTACACACGTGCACATGCACACCCAGATGCACTCACATACTCACACAGACACACACACACAGACACACACACACACACACACACACACACACACACACTCACAAACACACACACTCAGAAACACCCAAACATACACGCACTCACCCACAGACACGAAGATGCACTCGCACTCACACACTCACACACACACACACACACACACACACACACACACACACACACACACACACACACACACACACACACACTCACACACACTCAGAAACACCCAAACATGCACACACTCACACAAAGACACGAAGATGCACTCGCACTCACACACACACACACACACACACACACACACACACACACACACTGTGTGTGTGTGTGTGTGTGTGTGTGTGTGTGTGTGTGTGTGTGTGTGTCTGTGTGGCTGTGTGTGTCTGTGTGGGTATGTGCTCCCATGAGTAGTATTTGTAAAGGTTGCTCTCATAACTTCCTTTCACTAATACAGGCAGGTTATTTTATTGGTTTCAGACTATTCCTTCTTAAGACATTATGAGCACCAAACCTTGAACAATATTTATTCGACATATGGCTGCATTGCTTGTTAATCTTAATCTATTAACTGTGCAGTCTCTGAATATATTTTAATTAATCTGTTTTTACTTAGAGAGGCATCACATTATTATTATTTGCTATCTATCTGGTCCTCAAATCATAAAATATGTTACTTTGACCATAGGAGGCTAAAAGCTTGGATTCTAAATTTAAATTAATTGATTTACAGTTCATTATTCTGTTGGAAAACTATGACACAGGAAATACAGTACGGCATGTTTGCATTTAATTCTGTATGCCAAGTGTAATCAGGTAAATACTACTCAAATGGACCTGCTAATCACGTGACATGCACAATACATTTTCTTTGAAATGGCCAAAGTCCTGCACTGTGATCTGCTGTAATGAACCTTTTATACAACCTAGATCAACGTCTTGAGTTTACAGCCATTTAGTAAATTCACCCCCCACAAATGCTGCTGTAAAACTAAGAGATTATGACCTGTAAAATGCAGACCTTTACCAGTGTCAGTATTCAGTTTGAAATATTCCCATTCTTTCTTATGAAGACAATAGTTAAATATTTCATATCTAATGTCCAACAAACAGGCTCCATTGTATTTATTCAAGGCTGTTATTAATTGCTCATAGAGGCATACTCAAATTTACTGAAGGCCTTGGACAAAAATGTTTGGAATGGGTCCAACTATTGGGATTATTTTTCTATTATGTATCTTGTGTGTTAACAATGCTCCGTGTACTGGCATTCATAAGAATGTTGTTGTTGTGTCTTTTGGCTTATCCCAGTTAGGGGTCGCCACAGCGGAACTCCGGTCCGCTAATGTTTGGTAGTGGATTTTTACGTGCTGAGTTACCAGCCCTGATGCACAACCTTCAACGAAGTCACGCTCATTCATGCATGCCTCCACACAGAAGACACTCTAGCTGAGAATTGAATGGGACAACGTCTTGCTGTGAGACGACAATGGTACTACAGTACCACTACTGCGTTCATAAGAATAATGTTCTGAATTTTGTGTTTCTAGTTCAACAAAAGCCTGGCGTGTGTCCATCGACATCAAGACAAATTGGGCTCTGTGTAGAATTTTGTAGAAGTGATAACAACTGCCAAGGCAAGGAGAAGTGTTGCAGCAATGGGTGTGGCCATGAGTGCACTGATCCTGTTCAAGGTATAAATAAGTTCTGCATGCAGTTTGTCCCTTGGAGTAACATGAAATGACCAGTGTACTGACATAGCAGATATTCAGTCATCCATGAGAGATGATCAGTGCTGCAAATTCAATAGACAACACTTGCACATATGCCTTTGCTAACAAACACAGACAAGCATACAAGTGTGTACACACATGTGCACATGCACACCCACATGCACTCACACACACACACACACACACACACACACACACACACACACACACACACACACACACACACACACAAACACACAAATATACACGCACTCACGCTCACACTCACACAAATATACACACACTCACACTCACACACAGACATGAAGATGCACTCACTCACACACACACACACACACACACACACACACACACACACACACACACACACACACACACACACACACACACACACACACACTCTCTGAGACACACAGACCCACACAAACAGACACGCACTCACCCAAGCCAGCACACACAAATAATTATGACACATACATGCTCACACATGCCTGTTTATGTTTATATGCATGTGAGTATTTCTAAAATGTTACTCATATAAGTCTGGTCCACTAATAAATACATTTTCCTTATGTTTTATTTTATATTAGACTGCTCATTCTTAAGACTTTATGGTCTCCATATCCTGAATAATATTTTTCTTGATGTTTGACTGTAGCTCATGCTTAAACATTGTCAGTTTTAAAGACAAACAATCCTAATATATTATCTGCAAAGTCTCTTGGTAAATCTCTATTAAACTGTTTTTTTTCTTATTACAGAAGTATTATTTTATCAGTATATACTATACTTAACCAAAGACAGACAATAGCTTGCATTCTGAATTTAAAATATCTGATTTACAATTTTACTGGAAAAGGGTCAAAGTGGGAATTAACTAGGGTACATATCATTTCTTCCTGTCTGCTGAGTGTAATAAGATAGGTACTGCTCAAATAGACCTACTAATCAAATGACAAACACAATAAACTTTCTCTGAATAGCTTAAAACCCTACACTGTCATGTGCTGTGTTGGAACTTTTATAAAAGTTAAATCGCCACCTTGAGTTTACACCCATTTTGTATATTCACCCCCTCTGCAATCATTCTAAAACTAAGAGAGTCTATGACTCATGTCATCTGTAGACTCCTACTTGTGACAGTCCCCAGGATTCATGAAGCTTGTGCCAGGCGCAGGCATAGCATAGGCGGTATAATGCCAAATATGGCCATCGAGCGATTCAGGTACGATCCAATTCCACGTGCACTACCGGCGTACGCCAGAACTGCGCAGCCCTCAGCGTAGGTATGCTAATCACCCCATGTGCAGTGTCGCACCATGCAAATGAAGGCATATAGTGATTCATGAAGTGGTGCAGGCGTAGCGTAAGCCCACAGAAATGTAAACCAAAAAACACAGTTTACAATTTCCCAAACAGAACATCAGAGCTATGGAAGCGGGCCAGACCCAGGTATCACAACGTTAACATATGCCAATGGCGAAATACACAGCCAGTGGCATAAGAAAAGATGCACAACATGTAAATAACAACATTTAATGTCATGTTCACAGTAACGCACAGCACAACCGCAGGGCATGTGTGCGGAAGCTGTAACATAAAGAAATAATATAAAAATGTCATAAAATCACAACGTAATAGAAATCAGGTTTACAGCATAATACACAATTAGGCATGGAACACCACAACCAAGGTGCAAGGGTTGCTAAGGGCCTGCGATAGTGTTCAGTGCGGTAACTATGAATTAGTAGTCAATGCCATGCAAATGAGGCAGATAATACTGAATCGCAAATGTCCCGCCGGATGAAGGTTGTACCATATGGCGAAGCGGTATAACACCGAGGAGTGGCTCAGAGGAGATACATGACATCAGCAGAGGGGCGTGCCACTGTAGCAGTAAGCATATTGGAGCAATGCAAATCTGGCCTGTCCGTTGCTAAGCAAAGCTGCAGGACAGGGGTGGGGAGGAAGGTATAGAATCGTTTAGCTGAGAGCACACATGGTGCCCAAAAGCACATGTGTACGGGGATGAAAACGTGCCCGAAACCCAGTGCTACAGTGGACGTACGCGCCATGAACAATAGCACAAACAGGAAGGTCAGGGGAAGAAACAAAGGAAATGCTGAAGTAGGGTAATTGGAGTACTAATGAGCAATCAACACCAATCAACCCACGATGGCTAATCGACGGCAGCTGGCAAGTCTGCTTGCAGAAACCTGCAAAACAGGATAGGGGAGGCATTGGAATCCAAAGAAAGGAGGGGAGGTATTGGATTGCAAAGATAGGAGACCTGACACAGCAGAGCAAAGCAAACCGACAGCAGACCGGCAGTAGCACACATAACGCAAGATATGCCAGGTCCAGGAAAGTACAAATGAAAGTAGGCTGCAGGATGCACACCAGAAAATGGTAGGTGCAATGTGCAGAAATGTAAAGGGAAGGTCAAGAGGTAATCCACGGCAGCCAAATGTAATTCAACACCAAAGGCACCACAATAGTATTTCCGGCAGTAAAACACATAAGATACCCTGTAGCTACAATCGTACATACACACCCTATGACATCATCGGTGTTCACAGCACAATAGTATAAAGTGTGAAAGCACCCTACACACACCTGTGTATTCCCAAACACTGCACCATATGTGTAAACACATGGGGAACTTTTAAAATGTACATGTTGGGAGCTGCCATAGCTGTGATTCATCAGCATGTGTTAGAGACTGACGGTGTTGTGGAGGATGATGCCGACAACCAACGCAAACCTCGGAGAAGAAGGAGAGTGTTCAGACCAAGGGTAATCTACCAGGGGCTACATAACCTGGAGATAGTAGAGCATTACAGAGTGGACAGGGACATCTTACAGCAAATAGTGGAGCTGTGCCGGCCACGCCTGAGAACCAGAAACAACAGAGGGGAACCCATCCCAGTGGACACGAAGGCATGTGTAAGCCTGCGAATACTGGCCACAGGTACCTTTCAAAGGCCAACTGGAGATATAATGGGGATCTCACAGGCATCAGCATCCAGGGTACTACACCAGTTCCTGGATGCTATGTTACCACATGCCAATGAGCAGATATACTTCCCCCAATCTCAGGAGGAGTTGGCCAGCAATATGCGCCACTTCCACCATGTGGCACACTACCCGGAGGTACTGGGTGCGATAGACTGCACGCACATACAAATCAAGTCACCACCTGGTGAGCATGGTAGGCGCTACATAAACCACAAGGGATTCCACTCCATCAACTGCCAGGTTGTGTGCAATGCCCAGGGCGTTATCATGGATGTGTGTGCTGGCAGCCTTGGAAGCTACCATGACTCCCATATCTGGCATGCCTCACAGCTGTATCAGGTATTTGTCAGGGGGGACATCCCACATGGCCATCTTGTGGGGGATGCTGGCTATGCACTGGAGCCGTGGATGATGACTCCCATCAGAAATACACACACACCCATGCAAGAACGCCATAATGAGGCACACGCACAAACCAGAATCATCATAGAGCATGTGTTCGGGATACTGAAATCACGGTTCCGGTGCTTGGATACATCTGGTGGAGCCTTGCAGTACTCTCCAGGCATGTGTGCCCACATCATCATAGTATGTGCCATGCTACATAATATGATCCTGCGGAAGCAGCTGCAGCAGGGACAAAATGGTAAAGGACCTCATAGCCCGCCACAATTGCCAAGGCCATTACAGGCACAGAGGGATTCAGACCATGAACACACTGTGCCAGCCCCAGTAGGCAGACGGAGGCATGCCCAATATGCCTATGCCTTGGCAAAGAGGGAACGTATAGCACATACTCTGACAGTGTAGGCCCCTACGAACTGACACCTCTCCACCTGCACACACAGTAAAATGGATGGCACACAAACATGACCACCTGTAAATTGCAATATATAGGTGGCCCAATGTGTGACTCCTACATAGGCAGCCCTCAAACATTGTAAACACAACAGCTAGTGAAACACGGAATGCCAACACCTGAACAGTACATGAGCCTTACAGCATATGGTGGTGCTGTGTGCCTGTCACGTTCCCCGCCAGATATATACATATATATATATATATATATATATATATATATATATATATATATATATATATATATATATATATAGATATATAGATATATATATAGAGGTACAAATAAACAAATAAATAGGATACCACCAACTATGGAATGTGTAACATACCGACATGCGTAACCACGAGGCTGAAAGACCGATAGAACACAGTACTGGAACAGTACAGCCACGAGTAATAGTATGATGATATGAAGGGACATTTAGTCACTGCTGCCGGTGTTGCGGTCCATGTAGGTACTGTGTTCAACTGTGTTTGTGAGTGCCGTAGTCTGTGTAAGTGTGCGTTGAGGGTGCCATGTGCATCTCCGTGTGACTGTAATGTGTGTGTGTGTCCACAACATGTGTTTGTTAGTGCCAAGTCAGAGGCAGATCAGTACGGTAGGTGTGGGTATAGCTAGCCGTAGGCATACGGTTACTACTTGTCCCACAGTAGGAGGGACAGCCCCACCCTGGGCAGGTGTGTCCTGACATAAAACAGTACAAAGGGCAAATGTCCGAGATGGTAGGACATTAATATGTCCCATATATAATGTAATAGATGTATTTAATAGTTATGCCTGTATGTAGGAAACGTAAATGTTACATGCAATATGATAAATAGACAAAGTCCCACAACAATAGGTATGTATTGAGGATAAAAGTATGTGCTAACCTGTGTACTGACTGTGGCTACGTGTTGGCCTGTAAACACCACTGTGTGCCCCGCAAGTGTCCAACAATGACCATATAAAAAGGTGGCAACCCATGGCAAACAGGCTCTTTTACCAACACAACCGCAATGACTGCAAATATCTGGGACAGAAATACAAGGGATAGCTGTCACATACACATATCCCTTGATATATCGCTGCAATTCCGGAGGTATACAAGTAGCAAGCTCACCTGCAGACGATGTAGAAACCAATTAACAACAGCCCAACGTACAATCCCGTAACATAAGTTTACTAACTGTTAGCTCTCTAATTAGGGACGGAGCCCACTCACATATATACAGATTATGTAGACATGCAAGGCCCACAAACCTGTATATGCTACGTACACCCACCAACATCCCCCACACTAGAAACTAAAGCAATACAGACTGTAATAGCAGCACACACATCCAGTCAGTCAATTACATCTGCAGAACCCTCAACATACCGTGTGAGAGACGCAATTAAAGGCATCATGCAAAATTGCAGGCATTGTATAATGGAACAAACAACCATGTTACAGGTTTTGTTTGCAATACTCCGTTATCAGATGTTGGGATGACAGGTACACCCACATGTTGAACCAAATACTCTACCTGTCACACACAATCCATGGGGGACATGAATCCAAAGTATACTTGTCTCCATGCATAGCAGTTGCAATTACACATAAAACACAATACAGACCGTCTCCCCAAAGGTAGGGCAAATAGGCAACGCCCAAGTGGAGAATTCAATTATACCCCACTGTTGCTGTGTAATTGGCGAATGGAGTAGCTGCACAGCTGATATGCAAGTAATTAGTCACTCAGGAACACCAATTGGCGGGATGAATCCACATGTTACAGGTATCGACGTATATAAGGATGACTTGCCAGACATTCAAACCGTATGCTCATACTGAACACCAATTGAAACACTGTGAGAGAGATAGAAATGAAATGCCGTAATGATAACAAGGTATGTAGAACACCCGATATGTAAGGTTATGTATAGCATGATCTGTATTAATTAGTTTTACTGTATGTATAGCCTGGTTTGCATTAATTAAACGTGTCCGCAATGCATAAAGTGGGGAAAGGTATTTATGTAGTGATGTCTTGCTGAGCATACTAAAGCTTGTAGAAACTGTGCGTCCAGCAGTGGGACACAAGGTACACAGCACAGACACCACAAGGGATGCCACATGAGGGCGTTAAACAGAACTATTCCATACAACCCGCCGTCAGTGGTAGGGTATGTTCAACAAGGACGTGTCATAGCAGGGGATAGTATATGTTGATATACTGTCACAGCACACATGTGTATGGGCATATAACGTTAATGACATATCTAAGGTGGTCCCGCTGTGCATGTATGCTTTGCATTATGGGATACTATGTGAAATATGTGCAATGTATAGTATTGTTGGTAGATATGACAGCTATTCTACACAGCATAACAGGCATATCATGCATACTACAGGTATCGTCTATCGGCATGTACAATAACAGGATACATATGGCTTGTAGGCATGGGACATTGTAATAGCATGATAGCTAATCTAAATGGAAGGGCTACCAAGTAACCATGCACAAAGGACATGTAATAGCTTCACAGGTGCATAGTGGGGTACTATGCAGTCTGGCAAGTCCATGTGTAAGCACAACTACAGTGTTCACACTAGTGGCACCTCTCTAGGGTAGTGTCCTGTGAACAGCAGAGCCATGTGTCACCTGCACCTCTGCACAGTACAGCCACTGCAGTGATCCCAGGCTTACATGTGTCTCCCAACCACCAAGGGAGGTATCACATGAACAGTGCTACTGAGTGTCCCTGCGTGATGTACATAGGACTTATGTTCCAAAGCGTGGTGAGTGTCCGCTTTGGGAATGTAACCGTCAAGCACATCCCACTCATTGTGGCATGTGTGCACATATCCATGAGCATGTTGCTCACAGTGGCTTTTGCTTACGTCACGTATGAGGAGTATATCCATTAATAATGTTGTGGACATGGGCCCTGTCTGATCAGCAGAGGTCACCCCTGAGTATGTAGTATGCAAATGTGTACAGATGTGGTGTCCGTAGTGCAGCCGCATACTGAAACTGTCGGAGCTCAGTAAACGTCATGGCGTCTTAATGTTGTGGTATGTAAAGCTGTAGCTGTTGTGTAAGGTACACCCTAAATGGGGTGGTGTACCCTTGAATGTGTATAGATGTCTTGAGTTCAGAGGTACAATGGGTGCCTATGTACCAGCAACACACCCAGTACAGATGGGTGTGGCCACGTAGAAGGATATCCACGCCACAGTGGCAATACAGTAACCACAGGAGTGGGTGCGACATATGTGTGTACTGCAAACATGTACACTGTGATATGTATGTAGGGGACTACCACCCATGTGATAGTCAGTGGGTGAATGGTGTAATGCAAAGGTGATGTTCATGCACCTTGTGTCATGCAGCTTGATGCCATGATAGTCATATCATGTATCTGTCACAGCGACACCCGTATGGATGGAGTCAGTATCAGCTGGTGGAGCAATCATGGCACTTTGTATGCAGGGGGTTGAAAGCTAGGCAGGGAAAGTCCCCTGTGCTAGCCTGTACCGCAGGGAAGCATATACTGAACATGAGGGGCCCTATGACTGAGGACTGTGGTATGCCAAATGTACCTGACATGTAGTAGGTACTATGGTATGCTGGCCTCACTGTGTGTGTCCTGTCCATGAGCCACATTTCATAACATCCTGAGACATAAGGTATGATGTGCAGGTGGATGTGTATGTTGTCAATACCAGAATGGAGAATGGTGCTGAAAGGCAATGAGAGGACAATGTAGGATGTGTGGACTCCCGTACCATCAGCAACTGCCCTGGTAACTGTATGAAAGGAGTCCACCATGTGTAGGGGCCATGCTCTGGCTCTAACAAGCCCAACCCGGGTGGCAGCAAAGGACGGGAGCCCAACAATGTCTCTGTGAATGACATCCTTGATGATGTGCCCCATAGCCATGCAGAACAGTCCAGGCAGGTGTGTAGGACTATAGTCCCACTCGTGCATTGTGGTGCCACCCATGTGTAGTGTGATAAATGCTGCTGTGTACCATTTAGGGGCTACAATGTCTGAAACAAGGCTATTACTGAATATGATGGCCTAGTGGGGAGACATGATATTCAGAGGTTGGTGGACATCACAGCCTGGGACGTTGGAAGGTGACATGGGGCCAGTGTCCCAGGACATATAGAGTGCAGGTCAGTACTGTGTAGGTGTGACCACATTGACACCACAATGTTCCTGTATGGATTGTGGCCCTGTAGTGAGTGAGAGGGTGTAATGTTAGCATTGAATCCATCCTCCAGCATGTTGCCAACATCACCTGGGTCTGTAATTTTCCTGAGTGACTGTGGTATGTGACAGCAGATGTGGGTGTTGCCATCGACTACTGACATACCACCATAATGCCTGGTGGTACACCCCAGAATGTGCCGCAGTCATGTTCACGTAGCTAGTCTTGGAGTATGTGATGAGGGACCCTGTGGCCCTACCACGGCTGACCAGTGAGCCACCCCACCCATGGGAATGTACACCACTGTGCAACAGCCTACACCTGTTGTTGTACATCATACGTCCATGGAACATGACCACCAGAGTGGCGTCTGTTATCTGGTGTGTACCATTATGGATCTGTGTGGAATAGCATGATCCATGCAGTTGTGTACATGCTAATGAAATGCACTGGGGTATGTGTTAGCATTTGTACGTGCATTGTCCATCTGCATGGGTGTCATGACGTTAACAACCGCTGTCAGCAGACGTCTGTAGTAGGTGTTGTAGTACTCATGTACTGTGTATGCTGTGATGGGTGTGGTGCTGGGATGTGTCTAACAAGGTTGATTAGCATGTGTTCGGAATCCACCAATGAGGAGATAACCCCAGGTGTGTAACACCAGTCACATGGTGGTAGTGTTCATGTCAAGGTTAATGTAGGTCTTGGAGGTGGTGTGTATGGGTTGATCCAGCAGAGCGGAGGTTATGACTCATGGATGTGTCGGTACATGAGTGGCTATCCCAGTTAAGTGTGGGGTAGTGTCAGTCACACATCAGTAGTAGCTGTCTGAGGCCCACTGTCCAATATACCAACAAATAAGGTATGTTAACCGTGGGGTATGATGTTGACCCTGTAGCTTGTTACAATGTGTATAGCGGTCCCGGACACAGTTAGTTGCACATGGAGCACCTCTGATGCATTGTGCTAAGTAACTAGCCGGGATGTGTGCACAACATAGTGGGATATGGGAACCCCTCAGCTGTGGGTGTGCCGGTCCAGGTATGTGCCTGAAAGGTATGGTCTGTCTATAACCTGTCATTGCAGGTGTGCTCTGCAGAGCCTAGAGGCAGGTCCCAGTCACTACAGAGATGTTTGAGTGGTGCATTATAAGGTGTGCCTTGCCTGCGTGCGTCACAGAGGAAGATGCAAGCATTGTGTCACATGACCCCATGTTGTGCTTGCCAGTTGTCGTTCTGCCGGTGACAGTTATTGGAAACTGTGCAAGACCGGCAGTATAGAAGCAGCAAGAGCCTTACATGTGAGCTGTACTCCCAGGGCTGACAGGTGCAAGTCATCTGTGCCACAGCATTGTGTTTGACCAGGTCAGTCAAAGCGGACAGATACCAGATGCCTGTGGAACGACAATAGGAGCATAGGCAACTGTTGAAGTGACGCAGTCAGTCATTGTACAGTAGTATCATGTCCGGATGAATGCAAAATGCTCCCCAGGGCTTGGCCCACACCCACAGGGCTATAAGACTGGTGAGCTATTGCATGTCCCTGTACACGAAGTCTGTGAAGTGGCATCACAGGGCAGTCACACTAACATGGAGAATGACAGTCACATCGTACCTGGTGAGGTGTGGCATGGGTGCATAAGTTATGTTGCAGAAGCAATTACCCGACAGTAAGATGTAAACGACTATCGCCTTGTGTAGCCTGTTGTGTGGAACTGCAGTGTGACTCCCTACAGAGTCACCTATGACTGGTGTGTTGTGAATGTTATAACTCCCTATTGGCTGTATGTGATGGGCACACATGAGTCTGTGGGCTATAAGTTGGTGATGTTGTCTTCCATGATGGGGGCTACCTCTGGTGCCTACACTGAGTATGGAGACGTACTGCACAAGTTGTCCTCGTAGGTGTGGCCAGTGGTGTAGATCATGTGAGACTATGTGATGGGTGGGGTGTGTTGCGAATGTTGCACATCCCCAAATGACTGTCAGGTGCAGTCAGGGTTGGTGACAGCATTACCCCCAGACATAGCTGTCAACCTCCTGTCCCCAAAAGGAGGAACATTAGCCCTCATAATGTGTGACAAATGGGCAAAACATGGAACACTTACAAATGGCTTACTAACAGCTTCAACTAGGAAGGGCATATGATGGCTAAAATAGGCTGGTTTTATGTATAAAAAAGATATTCTAATGAATTAATATGATTCCCATCTATTTAGCCATGGCTAGCAGGTAAACAATTTCCAACAATGAATGTGTGACAGACCCTTTCAATGTGGAACCTTGAGGAACATGCACCTTTTAAGACCCCAAATGAGGTACGTTCCTTGTAATGAGGTACACTTGAGAGCTATGCCCCCAGCACGGCTGCAGAAGTGCATCTCCCACAGGCTGTAGTGTCGTACGTTGGGAGGTGAGCATTGAATGTGTACATGAGACAATTGCTCTATTGCCACATGTATGACATATCCCTCATATAGACAGGCAGTAGCACTGGTACGTGACAGTTGGACATGCCTGTATATACAACCATGTCCCACAGGATATGTACATTACGTGTGTACAACAGCTGTTGTACCATAAGCAAGCTGGGAAGTGTAGGACAGCCAATGTACCTGTGGGAAATGGTGTGGAATGGGTGCTATAGTAATCAGTAGCTCATGACATGCTCACAAGTTCTGAGCAAGTGCCTAGCATGACCATACAATACAGATAGGGTGTTGGATAATATCAACCCACAAGTGGTGATGACAGTCATTTTGGGTGGCACCGCACTATAATCCTGCTGAGTATGGTGTGCATGTCCACGAACCATTATCACTGTAGATGTTAGCAGTACAGATGTACAAGACAGCACGGATGTTTGATTACAAATACCTTTGTATGTCACAGGAGTGTTCCACCAGTGGCCTGTTGACAGACTCACAACTACAAAAGGTGCAAGAGTGACATGTGCACATCACACCAGTGCCAGCTACAGTAGAACAGGGTTAATGTGTTGTACCCCACCCTCATTGTAGCCCATACCACACAGACAAATGTTAGGCATTTGTGTATGTAAGGCTGTGAATGGCCATGACCTATCAGTTTAGCTGTGTCAATGTTGTGAACAACATACAGAATGGGCTGTGTGGGTGAGGTGTGTGACATATGTGCACAGTCTGATGGATGATACCAGCATTGTCACCGCTAGGTGAACATCCCTGTACCCATAAACTACTACCTAGGCTGTGGTCAACATTATGGACACTGTGTAAGGGATGGTGCTGTGCAGTGCACCCCCTGACTTGGTGACATCTCCAGGCCCCTTAGGTAGTCATATGAGGTACCCATGTCATGTCAGGGTGCCATCCATGAGCACGGAGATCACTGGACAGGCATATACAGCACTGTGATGACCAATATTGGATCTCATACCACCTTTAAGGGGTAATGGCTATGCATGGATGTGCGATACCAGCCTTCACAAACCTCACCTCCACTATGCAGCATGCTGTCTACCTTGCAGAAAGACATTTGCTACACCATGATGATGGACATGCTACATGTCCATATCCTGATCTATAAGACATATGTCATTGACAGCCACCGTCCTAATACTAGGATCGCCACAGGCTGGACAGATCCCTGTGCCATATATGTGACATACTCCCGCCATACCATGCAACCCTGTCCATCAAAGCTGCACATGTCATCTCAGTCATACATGGTGTGATGGCCGCATGGTAGATGTACTATCAACTGACTGGATCAGTAATGTGGCACTGATGCACCTTGCGGTGGCATAATGGCTGTCTGTTACAGCTTGGAAACCGTGCCCACACATGCTATGATTGATAACCATCCCTGCGAATGTCGTCTGACTAGCCATTGTCCCATGTCTATCACATGTGCAATACAGGCGATCCATGGCAGGATGTTGAACAGTTGTACAGTGCTGTGTAGATGTATATGGCAAAACACATGCATGTACAGGTGTCCATGCGTATGTGTGCATTGTCACTGCTCAAGTCCATTATGGCTGTGTCTGTGTTGATATGTGACATATACACAGCATCCAGGTCAACAGCATTACCGTGGACACATCCAGGCATGTGCAGATAGGTAAGGACACAAGTGCAGGCAAATAGACATGCCCACAGCAAGACAGCATTTACATGGAGTATGAACACTGTAATGAGGTGACACACATATATGGTGATGATATCCAATGCATAATGGGTGTGACATGTGTGTGACACAAACGCGTCAGTCATGTCAGTGTCATGATGCTTTGCAAAGATAACTGTGCAGATGTAGTAGATGTCATAGAAATGTATGTACAGCAGTATTTCTGTACATCTCTGAAACTGTGACCTGTCACCATCATAATGTCTTACAGATAATGCCCCGTTCACACCTCCCAGCATACAGCTGCCAGGAGGATGATGTCCTCATCCCACAGCTCCATGACAACTATGACTTGTTGTTCAGCCATGTGCCACAGCATGCCCAGCAGTGGGATGACCTGTGGCAGGATCTATGCAGGAGGGTGAACGATGTGGGTGGCCATAACCGCACCTACCAGCAGGTGCGCAGACACTGCATGGACTTGATACGACATGCAAAACAGCGTGCCACTGCAATCGCCAGGGAACAAGGTGGAACAGGTGGTGGGCCACCAACCCAGCCCCCACTCACACACACACCGAGGAGCTACTGCCCAGTCTGGGGACACACACGGAACAGCATCCACAAACACTAGCTGCCATCGTGGAGGTGGGTGTCTCCCAACCAATGAGCCTGGAGTTGCCTGGTAAGTCAGTACTGCACATATGGCTATTATATCCCATTTAGTTGCATGTGTCACTGTACATTATGTAAAGTAACAACATATGCAAGGTATGTGGACACACATGCTGCATACTACAGTATGCTACACTGTGTATGCACACATGTGCATACTATATGCTATTACACAGGTGAATGTGTTCACATGCACAGTGCAACCTGTGGCTGTCATACAGTCATGGATAATGTTCATACTGCTGTGTCACCCCTATACAGGTACCTCTGGCGTGCCGCACAGACATAAGTCCGTTGCAGGTGAGACTGTCATCAGTATCAGGCATGTTACAGTGTAGATCTATTTGCCATGTGGCCAGTTAACACTTGCACACCTGATGTTTGTTCCAGTCACGATATGCAGGTCACATCACCCATCATTCACACAGGCCACCCATGTGCAATATATACAAACAAAATGATACACCGACTTGAAACCACAGTACTTGTCATTGCAACATGTGTGGTCAGCTGTGCATACAATGGTGGAGGTGTTCTACAATGAAGGCATATGCAGTTTGCATTGGAACAGCATGTGTGGTAAGCACACAGTACCACACAGTGAGCTGTGATATGGGCAGCCCACATGTGTCACCATTGTATCATATGCCCCTGCATTGGGTGCACACATTGTGATGTGCCACCTGACATGTCCCAGACACGTAGTGTTATGTCCGCAATACTGTAACACTATTGCATGACCAATACCCCACATACCAAACATGCAACCCGTTGTCTGCATAGCCCTGTGGATTGTGACATATCTGACATCTATGGGTGTATGTCATATGGGACAACACAGACATGTGAGATAGATGGCCATCACACACATTTGGTCAAAACATGTGCACACATGGCCATGGGGGATGGCCAGAGACATGTAGCCACACAGTACATGTGATGTGTATACACCCTGTTGCACATTGTCTACACATGGTCCAATTATAGCCTTAGCTGACCGATTATACAGTTGATGTGGTACACTGGACATCCTAAAAGCCTGTGCACAGCTACTGGAGGTGTCACTGAAGTCGACCATATACGATCTGTTGAACATCACGACTGTGTTGCAGTTATGGCTATGCAATGTGTACATATTATGCATTCTACAGCAACATAGATGCCTCATGATGCCATGCAATGGCACAGTGTCTGTACTTCACACTGTATAGCAATGTAGATGGCTCACACTACCCTCCCATGCTCATGCACATTTGCTAAACATGCATTCTATCTGTAGGGCATACACACAACACTGCAATGTGAAGCCCATTATGATGCTGTACATGTGTCAGGACACCATTGTGTCAGACATGTATGCATGTTAATGCACATGTCAGCAGATTACATGTCAAGGTCACGTCAACCATGTGTACTGTCATCCTGTTCTGGGCCACATGGTGCATCACGGGGATGCATGCATACTACCATTATTGTGTGAACTGCATGGCTACTGATATGACACCTACTTGCTGTAGTGTGCACCCCAGGGAGGTATGCTTACTAACACTATTAATGTCTGAGCTGCATGCCCTCTGCTGTATCACAGGCATGCTGCATGCCATCTGACAAATCACATGCATGGTGTGTCTGTGTGTGTCTGTGTGTGTGTGTGAGTGTGTGTCTGTGTTTGTGTCTGTGTTTGTGTCTATGTGTGTGTCTGTGTGTCTGTGTGTGTGTCTGTGTGTGTCTGTGTGTGTCTGTGTGTCTGTGTGTGTGTCTGTCTATTGTACCTTACAGTATTTCTTTGCATTCATAGGTGATGTAGGTGCATTACCCTCCTGCGGTCCATCTGATGTTAGTGTCCTCACAGATACTAGTGGTGATGAACATATGCATGAGGTACAGGCAGGGTTGTCAGGGGCTGAATCTGTGCCAATGGTTACCATCCCAGCTATGTCCCCCTCTTCCCCGCACACAGTTCTGCTGCCAACACATTCCGCATCACCAGTGGCCATAGAGGAAGGACAGTCAGCGTCTGTTAGCGTGGAACAGGAACGTGTGGTGGCTACAGAAGGTGTGTCTACACACCATGGTGTCAGTGTAATGACTGCAGATGTGCCACACAGGCATGTGGCCGGTGCTGCTCTTAGGAGGACCTCTGGCAGACATGCACCTGCAGGGCAGAGCGCAGCAGCTGGTATCACCAGACGCATGTTCCAGACTGTAATGGCGGCACAGGCACATCCTGAACGGCAGAACAGAGAAGGGCAGAGGCTGCAGAGGGCTGCTATCCATACCCTAAATGACAACATCCAGGCATTGGCAAATGCTCAACAGCAGATTGCTGATGTTCTGGATAGGCGATTGGGTGAAATGGTCAGAATCCTTGACCGAGGCATGGCAATCCACGAGCGGGAGCTGTCTGTGCGGGAACATCTGGTAGGACTGAGGCGTAGGCCACATGGACATAGGCCAGCAACACCACCTAGTGTAGGTCGACATGAGCATGCCACCTCACATGCCCGCTCCCATAGTGCCGGTAGCAGTAGCAGTGCAGCTGGTGCTGCGCTGTCAACACCAGGACACAGCAGGCCATGTGGACGTGGCCCTGGACGTTCTCAGCGGGGACACGGTTCCAACAGACATGTGTTGATGGACAGTAGCCACTCTGTACCTCCACCTGGTAGTGCCCGTGCAACCCCAGACAGGCACAGGTCACGTGGCCGTGGATGGACACAGTGAGCTTTACAACCTGGTCTGTACAATCTGGGGCTGTCAATTATACCCCGTGTAGGCCTCACAAATGGCAGAACTGTGTACACACATACACGCACACAGCAAACACAACTGTAGGGCTCCACAACATCCACATGCATACTGAACAGACATGTCCAATCAACTCACCGGCCCTTACACACACACATGATGTTATCCATTGGTGCAGCCTATGCCCCTGGCAAACATATCACCCTGTGCATATGATGAAGCCTGTGCCACATCCCTGTCATCCACACCATCGGTGCAGGGTTATGCACAAATATTCTGATGCACAGGGTGAACAGAATAGTGAGAGGTGTATGTAATATTACCTGTGTATGCATAGTGAGGGATGTGTATGTTGCAGTGGTTGTGTGTGAATACTGAGAGATGTGTATGTGACATAGGGTGTGTACTGTCGACATGCACCGGTCATACCATGTAGTGCAGGTGCATCATGCATTGTGATGTGTTCACGGTATGTGTCTCGGTTACATCCGTAGCACCATGTTGGTTGTGATACCCTGGTTCCCTCCTATGGTGTACTTGCATGTGCCTACAGGTAGTGGTGTTTGCAGTCCCCCATGTGTAACTGTGGATTACTCACAGGCACTTCTGGCAATATCAGCATGCTACATGTACCCTCAACCTGACTGTTGAAAACACCAACATGACACAGATGTCCGCACATATACTGCACCTGACGCATGTAGTCAGTGCCACAGGCTGCACTGGACAGAGATGTGACATACATAGCAGGACACATTACAGGTATGGTGACATGGTGCAGGGGTTGTACACAGTGGTCTGGCCAATTATGATGTGAGGTGTCACTTGGTAGCTGGAGGCCACACTGTGCAGTAGTAGGACCCTGCAACAGTACGGGAACATGGCCACATTCATAGTGTTCAGGTGGGGACCCTTGCTTATGTGGTCATCACCCTCACAGTACTATGCACCCACACGACGTGTCACAGAGAAGGAACTTGCACAGGTAGCCAGTATGGCTGGGACCTATGGCATCAACAGGATAGTGCACTGCATCACCATTATGGGTTAGTCACCACATGGGGTTAGTGATCATTTCACACTGTATATTAGCATACACCCTCACACCAAGCACCAGACATACATACAGACACACACACACTGTGGTGACCACACATGTGTATACGGACAGCCGACGTGTGTGATGCACCACACCGGCCGACATCATGCTTCCCACACTGACGTATGTACAGATCACTACAATGGTGTACAGGGATGTGTAACAACTGGGACATATTCCCCGCGATATGTGGCATCTCTGGTCACACATTCGGACACACATGGCAGTGCTGAGAATGATACACCTGCCATATGATGACAAGTTTGACAGACATGCAGCGGTATTGATTGCATTATGTGTACCAACGCTATATCTGGCAAATGTGCTGCTATATGCACACAGGAGGTTGGAGGTGTTACAGGTGCCATGTGACATATAGTTGGTAACACCTGACCACTGTGTATGCATTATGTCAGCTCCGTCACGTAACAGCGACATAGCATACTGTTTGCACATGGCATGATAGGATGGTGTGTGACACAACTGTGAGCCACCCCCTGCACACATACATCTACACAGGTGGTTCACCACTTTTTGTACACACATCCCTCCATACGTGCTGTTTGTATGTTACTGTATACAGGTGTCAATGATGGGTCTGCATTGCGACTGCATGTCGTAGTTAAGTGCAACTATGTTACGGACATCGGCCACTGCACATGCATGGTTGCTGCATGCACAGTACAGATGTCACATGTGTCTCCTGTTGCCATGTTTGTATGCATTGCTATTGTTGGACATGTGTGTTGACATACATAACACATGGACTGTGGTATGATATAGTGGGTGTCACAGGCGACCAGTACAAGGGTATGTGTCCCGGTCAACATTGCTACCCCATGTAGTGTGAGCATTCAACAGACATGGACCCACCTTCCATTTGCGTGTAGCATTGATTAGGCCACTGTTATGCATGAGGTACATCAAAGGCTATGTATGTATGTGTTGTGTGTGCAGTCCATGCACACATCCACACAATCACATGTATGACATATCCAGACGTGTGTTCATTGGTGTACAGCAACAGTCATGTGTCACAGCTGTGTAAGGGCCGTGGTATGTCTTGAGCTGACCTGTTCATGTATACTGGTTTCATTGCAATGCATAACACCTGTTGGATCCCTGTTGGTACATGTGTACTCTGCACAGCTGGTGTACACCTCTGTACAGCCCAGTGGTCATGTGTCACATGGTGTTGTGGTACTGTAAGGCTGTGTAGTGCTGCACCGACATGGTGATGACTTGACAGATACAGTGTACACTGCAGTGTGTACGTGTGTGACCTGCACCTGTGACAGCTGTGATGGCAGCTGTGTGTGTACAGATCACTGCATGTGTGACCACCCTGTGCGTGAGGACAGTTATACCTTACTGTGCCCTTCTGTACTGTGCCCTTCTGTGTGTACACTCCATCTGCATGCACAACAGGCCTTTGCAACAGCTAAGTGTGTGAGCATGCCCAGTATGCTGTTGTGTAGATGGACACACAGTACAGTCCATGTACGCAGTTGTGTAGATGGACACACGGTACAGTCTGATCTGAGACCTTCCGTGTTTACACTCCACCTGCATGCAAGACGGCCCTTTGCAACAGCTAAGTGTGTGAGCATGCCCAGTATGCTGTTGTGTAGATGGACACACAGTACAGTCCATGTATGCAGTTGTGTAGATGGACACACGGTACAGTCCAAATTGAGACCTTCCATGTTTACACTCCATCTGCATGCAAGACGGCCCTTTGCAACAGCTAAGTGTGTGAGCATGCCCAGTACGCCGTTGTGTAGATCGACACACAGTACAGTCTGAACCGACGTATATTACCAGATGTGCGGCCATGGCCAGTGACACTTTGTGTCGGTGATGTCCCTCTGTGCATGGGCATGGCCGTTGACATACTGTATTGCCATGGTGGTCATCCAGGCAACGGATTTCTGTCTTCAACGTCAGGATGGATGCCTACCAAGAACACACTGGGTGACTATCTGGAAGGGTGTACTGTCTGTGGTGCGTACTGTGTCTATGTATTGTTGTTGTAGTGCTCCATACATGTATAGTTGCCCAGAGTACACCACTGCCGTGTGGTTGTATACGTCTACCGTGGGACAGTACTATGTCTGATCGTCCTGGCATTTGCGGATGTTGACACGTGCCTAGAAGAATGCCTGTGGGACTGCTGTGTTTAGTAATCTCGGTAGCGCGTTCTGTAAATGCGTCATGCTGTAGTGTGATAGGGTAGTTAGGTGTTAGTTCGATGCCCTTGCAAGTGTGTGTGTGTGTGTGTGTGTGTGTGTGTGTGTGTGTGTGTGTGTGCGCACATGCTCCCGTCCACCTGGGGACTCAGGTTATGCTTTTAGACACTTCACACCACAGATATATCCTGCTGACGTCTTTGCCTTTGCGGATGTTGACATGCACCTAGAAGAATGCCTGTGGGTCTGCTGTGTTTAGTAATCTCGGTAGCGCATTCTGTAAATGCATCATGCTGTAGTGTGATAGGGTAGTTAGGTGTAAGTTCGATTCCCAGCCCTGCCAAGTGTGTGTGTGTGTGCGCCCATCCGCCTGGGAACTCAGGTTATGCTTTTAGATGCTTCGCACCACAGATATATCCTGCTGACGTCTTTGCCTTTGCGGATGTTGACACGCACCTAGAAGAATGCCTGTGGGTCTGCTGTGTTTAGTAATCTTGGTAGCACGTTCTGTAAATGCGTCATGCTGTAGTGTGATAGCGTAGTTAGGTGTAAGTTCGATTCCCAGCCCTGCCAAGTGTGTGTGCGTGTGTGCACATGCTCCCGTCTGCCTGGGGACTCAGGTTATGCTTTTAGACGCTTCGCACCACAGCTATATCCTGCTGATGTCTTTGCCTTTGCGGATGTTGACACGCACCTAGAAGAATGCCTGTGGATCCGCTGTGTTTAGTAATCTCGGTAGCGTGTTCTGTAAATGCGTCATGCTGTAGTGTGATAGGGTAGTTAGGTGTAAGTTCGATTCCCAGCCCTGCCAAGTGTGTGTGTGTGTTTCCAGCTGCATGACAACAGTACATTGCTTTTACAGTATTCACTCACCATAACATCTGTGTGGCGTCTTTGCCTTTGATGCTGCTGTCTACAGGCTAGACGTATGCCTGTGTGATTTCCGTGATCTACTACTCATGGTTGCACGTTCTGTCACTGCGTAACATTGTTGTGTGGTACAGTGGTTACATTCGTGTTCTGCTCACAACCCTGCCACGTACATGTGTGTGTGTGTGTGTGTGTGTGTGTGTGTGTGTGTGTGTGTGTGTGTGGCTGTGTGTGTATGTCTGTATCTCTCTCTCTCTCTCTCTCTCTATATATATATATATATGTATATATATATTTTCTGCCCATAACTCTGCTCTTGCATGGACAGCTGACTGTTTCATGTATCGCATATTTGCATAGCTTTCACATACCAGTGAGGTATGTTGCAAATCCCAACATTGTCTGTGCAACGTTCATGTTACGGGTGGTGTTACACGCCCTTACAGGCGTTTGTTTTATAGCTTGGCAGACATCTATCCTTGCTGTACTCTCACTCTACTCATACACGCCGGAGGCTTCATGTATCATGGCCTAGTTTTGCTGTGTGTATGCCTATTTGTGCTGTGTGCATGGCTGTAGGTATGTTCCAGTATCATCATTTGTAAAGGTGACAGCCCTATAGGTACTTCATGTAGACTGCTGTGTCATTTGACATATCAGCACATACCTGCGGGCAGTACTGAACGTCCTACTGCAGCGCTTTTCATACCTTCTGCGTTATCTTGGAGTTGATAATGCTGTTTCCTCACACATGTATCTGTTTCTGATCATACCACTCTACGTCCTAGAGCAAACATCTGGACAAAGCCTTAACTGATAGTGGGACACATAGGGGCAGCATTTACATATTGCTCTTACAAACGTAGATAGTTGACACAATAATAGGTTTTGCATTAGTATGACTTTTCTGATGGATTTGGTGTCTTAAACTCACGTTTGTCATTATTTCATGACTTCAGTTCTCAGGTATTTGCCAGAATGGTAATGATTTTACATGGAACACACCAAACATATGAGGCAGACCTCTGCACATTCTGCGTAAATCTGTACAGTTGCCGAGTATGTGTCTAATACGAGATATCAACTTTCTGACACCAATACACACACTGTATGGCGGCATCACAGGCCACATGCCATTACATTTATATTGCAGGACACACCCACCCAGAAGGTTGTATTCCTCACACAGGCCAGCAGCTGCTTATCCACACTAAGTAGTCTATCATGTACCGTATGTGTACGCCGGTATTTGCGCTTTCCGTCAGTGGCAGAGCTCACGTACGAGTATGGGGGACTGGACATTGTAAAAGTGACACTGCATGACACCCTGAGGGACACATTTCCTTTGAGTCTATTAACCTTCCACATTGACTTTCACAGGGCATACATTGTCATTCAAATTTGTCGGAGTACATGCGTATGACTTGTACATGTTTTGTCATTTGTCCTGATGTCTTTCTTCTCACCTGTCCACCTAGTATCACTAGTTCTGTACATGTATTTTGGACAGGTTACCTTCATACCCCTATCCTGTACACATTATGGGTAAACGCCCTGACGTTTGACCTTTGCTCTTGTTACATTTGTCATAGTAATGTGCCTTTCTGGTAAATTACTGGCAAGGCATTACGAACTGTGCGGTTAGATAATAGTGACTGACATTTCTATGTCATGATTAGTTACGCTTATAACATTCGTATTCCTGGCTACGCCAGTATTCTATCAATGTTCTGACTTTGTCTGGGGTATATCTAATATAGTCCTTATTTGTATTTCATGTACTATGCCTTAGTGCAGCTGTCTTATTCTGACAGTTTGACAGGTACGGTTACCATCTTGGTCGTACGCATGTCCATCCATGATAATCGCCTACATGACACTGATATAGGACCCTACATATTCCCACAATGGTTTACGCAAGATCCAATGGATGGTTTGGCCCATTATTGAGAATATAGGCGTGTGCTATACCCACATCACTCCCACGGGGCGGGCCTAATAAATCTCTGCCAAACAGCACCTAGGCCCATTTCTGCATACCCATGATTCACATACCTGACACCCCTCCACAGTACCCATTACACATGTTTAATGTGAGCGGTACTAAAGTGTGTAGACACTTATATGCACTCCCCACTCTCTGAATATCAGTTCGTATGTCATACATTCTATCGACACATGTGTCATTACCCTTGCACCTGCTACTGTTGCATGTACGGCTATATCGTATTTGCTGAGGTCACTTACTTTGCGTCAATGCTGGTTGACACTACGTATGGATCAATTTTTGGGGTCCTGCAATGGACACCTATATGCATGTTTAAAGTGTAGAACTTGCTGCACTGTCACTTTCTGGCCAATGGTTTGGAAAGCAGCGGTTTATTCACCTTTCATGCATGTCTGTTTGTCTACCCATATTAGCTATGCTGTGGCCTATTTATGTACATATGTCATATCTATGGGACATATGTTTGTTGTGTATACATATATACATGTACAGTCCTCATTTCATAATTTGCTTTGGTTTACGTCTGTGGATTATGTGTATACACATATATCTATATCCATACCATACCTTTCCACTGTACAGATTGTTGCAGACTGCACAGCTGGTTGCCTCTTTATCTTTGGTGTGTTTTTCATAACCGTGTGTCTATCTGGCAATGTAGTGGCATTTCATTAAAGACTTACGTTGGGAAATACTGGCAAGCAGTTCAGGTTACGACTTCATACCCTTCAGAGAATCCATGCTACTGACACATCCATTATTCTATCCACTTTCTATGTTTGTTCTGGCACATATCTGGGGTTTGTCCCTATTTGTACTGGTAGTTTGCATGCCTTTGTCCGGTTTCATACTTTACAGGGTTAACAGGTTTGAGCCATGTATATCTTACGTGGGGGAAACAGCATTCATTTACTATGCTGTGAGCGGATCACACACACAGGCGCACTTGCATTTACATGTTGTGGGTTACATCTGTTTAATAAATGTGTGCTTGCGTGGCCTTTCATACGTCTGACCATAACACTTACTTATCTGTAGTCCGGTTTACGGACTGGTGTAAAACACACAGTTCACCTTTACGTATTTAACTGTGTGTACAGCACGAATGCATTCATTACACTTTACAGGGATATCTGCAGTGGTCGTAGGTCAACCGGGACTGCATTCACATTTGACAGATGCCGGAAACAGTATTCTGTTGCTGTTCTGCCTCATTGATATGCATACCCATAGTACTTAGCTACATCAACATATGCCTCACCACTTCGCTTACAACACAGGCATTCATTCCCCTGCTGTGGGAAACGCGGTACTACATATTACACATTCTGTATTGCCTACTGCTGTGGACCCCAGCTGCATTGTTAATCACTCCGAGGATATGCAGAACACCAGGGCATATAGTCGTATCACATACACATTTCTGATTGTCAGGTTATTCATGTAGTGATCTGGGTATGGGCTTGTCCGCCTGGTGAACGGAACTTCCCTGGCCGAGTTCAAATTTCAGATGAAGCATGTGGACAGGGAGCATCTCCCTATTATGAACATTTTACCTGTATTTATAGACATGTGTTTGGGCACCTATCAGGAGCTTATTCTGTTGGCTGTACATATTATGGGTGGGGTTGTTACGGTCCATACTCCACGGTGAGGGGGGGTTCCCATTCACATTTGACTATTACCTGTATTCATTCATACGGGGATTATTTTCTTGGACATGTTGTGACTACAGGTATGCAGTTGTACATTACACAAATGTCATGGCTTGTTACTGTACATATGTACGGACCATACCTCTCAACCTCTTTGAGCAACAAATCTGCGCAAACCCTACATGATGGGGAGAATAAGAGGGACACATTTTAACTAGTTTCCTTACAAGCTTATAACGTTGATAGAATACTAGATTTTGCATTGTCGTGACTCTTCTGTGGGATGTGGAGTGCTATACTTCATGCTCATTATTTCGTGACGTCAATCCACACCTATTTACCAGACAGACGCAGGTTGTTGGAGGCACACAACACTATGAGCCAACACTCTGGTCATTCTGCGGATATCTGGACAGTTGAGTGTTATGGTACGAACCTCTGTAATACGCTGTTGTGTTCTGGCACAGCAGTAGCTCGGCATTAGGGACAGATGTCGGGACGTGCTGGCAGACAGTTGAGTTTCAGACTTCATACTCCGGACATTAATGCCATTGTGCAAACTGTCATTCTATGATATATCTATGTTTATCCATCCACATGGATATATTCCTGCTTGCACCTGTTATACATTCTACGGATCTCACTCCTCTGAGCTCTCCATACTCCTGCTCCTCTCTACCCTCCAGCTTAACCAGACTTAGCTGACACTCACTTGACTCCCAGTATGTCATTGTTGTACATTTCTGTATTACCACTACAAACTCTGTATTTGCACTGTCTTATTATGCATATGTTATGCATGTGTATTTCCTGACTGTATGCCTTTTACTCTTGTATTTTACCTTTAACATTATGTAGCCTTTATTTCCTTGTATTGCTTGTGGAGCTTTTCTACCCGGGCCTCCGCTGTTACTGGCCACTTCTTCACCCAGTGGACTTCCCGGGTACTCAGACTGCACATACATGAATAACTTCTAACAGCTATCTTTGCATATTGTACCTGCTGTTGTACCTTTGTCTCACTTGTAGTCACGGCTCTGTCCAGATATCTAGCTCACACAGGTTGTCAGGTATGGTCGGTCACGCCGGCACACACTAGGTATCCCTCACACTTCATCAGGGTCCTCCTGTTAATGTCGGGTGTCTTCCTCACCCTTCTGCCGTTTGCCACTATGCGAGTGTGTGATATGTTCTCCTGCATATTTGTGTGGGGACACATGCATCACGGGAAGGTGTTTTATCCTGGGTACTGGGTTATGCATGACCACTCAGGTCTGGACAGTGTTTTGGACCTGTACTTCACGTTCTGACTTGTGTCCAGATATGTACAGGATTGGACATCTTGTCGTTATACCCATTCTACTATTTACACAGGTTACTTATCCCGTAAGGGATATTCCAGAAATTGGGCCATTCCACACAGAAATTATATCGATATGTATTTTGGCTTTATGAAAATGTGCAGGGGATTTAACATGCAAGAAATACATGGTTTGCTATCCTGACACTACCTAGGGTGACAATACCTACTACATATGCGTAGGGGTCGATATGTGTAGCTGTGTCTGCGATGGACCAGTGGGCCATGTACGGGTGGATTTGGTGGACGTTCTGTTATGGGGCTGGGTTGTGTGATGTGGAGGGTAGCCCATTATGCAGCCAGGTGTGTTGCATTTGTTATGGCCAGTTCCATCAGGACCAACCTGTGGGTATATGACGGTGACATATCTATACATTTTGGTCGCACATTTACATGATACATATGTTTGTGGGATTGTGTTCTACACTATGGCCTGTCTGCTTGTCTTGCAGCTGTTTCTCCATGTGTTTGTGTTTATGTCCACTTCACCCGCTGCCCCCTCCTATACCTCTGGTTCACCTTTTCTGCATACGACACAGTATCACCTTTGCAGGTTTTACCATTACCCATCCACCCCTCACATGCAAATTACTCACATCCAATAGCTCACTACTTTTCTTGTTGGGCCATGACATGGCCAGAGTCGCACATTGACTGCCCTACAGGTGTTGGGTACCTTTATGGTTGTGTGGACTACCCTGCCATGTTTGCTTCCCATGTGCTATACCTCACACACATAGGTACACGCCCATACTTCACTTTCGTTACTTAGTTGGTATACCCGGGTACTACCCGTTCGGCTGTGTCACATACTAGTTTGGCTTCTACCGATGACTCCCGGGATTTGCAGACCTGTTGTACTCATTGGGGGGATGGCACCTTTTCGATGTCCATGCTATTCCTTCCACATATCCGACTGTTGTGGACAATGCCTCCCCACAGTCTACGGTACTGTTTCCACCTTTTCAATTGGCCACAATGTAACATTTGCAGTGGACACAACACATTTTCCACACTGACACATACCCACGTTCAGTTCGGCAGATCGAACTTACAACTCTTGCCTACATCTAAGCTTTAGTCTTGTAGCATTTCAGTGGCTTATTTTTTTTCTTATGACATTTCTGTAATATACGTGTGGAGAAAAACTGTTTAATGCCATTATTACATGACGTCTGAGGGATAATTATGTCCTATAATCTCTGCACATTTGCCATGTTTACATGCTTGTGTCAGGACACATCTGGCCGCAGTGGTACTGTCGCTCGCACAGTGGGACAGGTGGTATTCTTAGTCGATGGTACGGGTCATACTGTTCCTTTCGGCCTACATGTGTCGATATTGTTGTAGCTGTTTCTACGCTCCTGTTACGTTTACATGTGTATTCTATTCCCTATCACATTTGTTATGTGGGATACAGACATACCTTTTGTATGTGACTATTACATCCCTTGTGGGATATGATTCGGACATACAGTCACTACATACATCTACATTTCTCCTCGTGTATTTTGTTATGGACACATCTGCACAGCTATGTATCCTCCCTCACATTATGGGTCAGCTGGTGACCATCTCCATTGGGCTGGACGTACCTCCTGGCAGCCCTAGCATATGATATGTTTCACTTCCACATGGTATAGCTATAAACACTATGTTGGACCACGGGCACGCAGTTTTTCTGTCATTTGTTCAAGGGTAGGGACCTGTTATTCCCTATCGTGCATTTGTGTTTGCTTCTTCATTTTCTGTTCTCAGGGACTATCTTGCATGCTTTGTATATGTTTCAGTCTCCACAGACACTGATAGGTGCAAGTATTACTGCAGGCGGACTATACTATTCAGCAGTTTAGGTTGCTCATCGATAGCCGACATTGACACACCTCCCTCCGCAACTTTGGTACGCCCCATGCCCTCACGCACGTTTCCTATGCACGTGGCTGTGGCGGCTGCATGCCTTCATTAATATGCATTTGGCGCTACTACTCCATATATACGCCACACGGCCGGCGCAAGCCTTACACCGGCCTTGCGCCGAGCTTCATGAATCCGGGGGAGTGTCTATTTTCAAACAAGACTCACCAGATGATATGAAGACAGTAGTTAAGCATTTTATATTGAATGTTAGAAAAACGGGCTGTGTTCTTTCTGTTGAAGGCTGACATGAATTGTTCAACTAGTTCCGAAGACCTCAGGGAGGGACACCTTGAGTTAGAACACTCAGTGTGATCATCTTTCAGTAATGAATCTTATGTAGTGATAATATTGTCAGCATTAGCATTCACAGACGTTGACATACTCAGAGATGTTAGTGAGCATGTCCATGCCTCTTACAGATGCCTCTAGCCATCAAATATTGCTTGTTCATATTTGCATTAATAATTCCAAAACCCTGCTACATACAAGGTATCAGAAGATTTTATCTTAAGT